>NW_010397804.1:8146-24309 GCF_000710305.1 Buceros rhinoceros silvestris | reverse complement strand
AATTCCAGCTCTGCCTCTTAGCCTGCATGTCGCAGTCCCCTGAAAACATGCACAGCCCCACCAGCAAACTTTTGCATAGAAGTCTGCGTGTTGTCCCCCAGATGCCACCCGGCACTACCTCCACACAAAGACACCCTGTCTTCCAGGCAGCCAAAACGCTCCAAGATCTGGGGTTGCCTGCACAGCACAGTTGTGTTGGCACGAGTTAAAGTAGAGCTGGTTTTGAAGGCTGGATGTGAATGCGATGTTTACAAAGCAGTCAGGTTCTTGCTCAGAGAAGAGCAGGTTTAGGACCTGATTAGAAAGACACAGAGAGAAGCTGCCCTTCTGTAGTCTGAAGATGGGGGAAATGAGTGAACTCTGTATTGGTGGGTAAAATCATGTGGTCCTCTTGCTTCCTCCTCAGTTCAGGTGCTGCAAAAAACCTACAGGTCTGGGAGTGGGTCACAGACCTCTTAATTGTTACACCAGAGCTCGGTTAGCAGAAGCCTGCCGGCAGCCTGGACCTCTAGCTCACAGTTGTGCCAACCTCTTCCTTCTTACGAGGGCGTCCTCTCCTCCACGGCTGGTGGTTCTGGCACACAGAGTCAGTGCTTCATTAAGCTTGATGTAGCTTTTCATTTTACTTTCTTCATGGCGATATCCAAGCACAAGCCTGAAGTGATGGATTTGCTATTTGCCACTAACAGCTCTGCCACATCACTCTCTTGGGGAAAATTTTGTGTTTGGAGTAATGCTTTGTTTTAATAGGGTTTTGGTTTTCTTTTAATAGGGTCTCAGTTTTGTTCTATGTGCATATAAATCAAACACACATGTATTTTAATGCATAAATCTATGTAATTATACTTTTTTTCCCCCAGGGAAGGTGAGGCTCAAGAGGAATGTCTTTTTTGAAAGGTGGAGGATGGTAATATTTAAGGTGGTTCTTGGCGACTGCAGGAGTTCATTCTGTAGCCTCATGCTGTGTTTTGAAAATGATATTGATGAGTGGGCTTTCTCCTCACAGTGGAAATTGCCACTTTTTCTCAGGAATGGAGCTGTAGTCTTTATGTCTTATACAAATGCATGAGGAACTATGCTATCCCTCCCACCTGCTTTTAAAGAACAACAAACCCCCCCAGAAATATTGTTAAAAAGTCTAGGCCCTTGATAACCATCGTCACCTGGGATTCTGCCAGTGGACAAAAAGTTACCAGCTAGCTCCCTCAGTAGGCTGACTTTGAATTTGATATTGGTGGAATGAGTTCCTAAAAAAGGCAGGTTTGCTTTTGAGGCGTAAGCTACCTGAGAATGAGTGAAGATTGCTGTGATAATTTAAAAGTGTTTCCTATCTGCCCTCAGACATTGTAATTAACCCGTATGAGGCCAGAACTATGTATTGTAAATGAGAGCATCCAGGCTATTTGTAGACTAGGCAACTTACCCACTTTACCAGCATCTAGTGCTGCACTTTTTTGCAGCACCTAGTGCAGCACCTCTAAGGGTAGACTTTAGAGCCCTTCATTTTAAACATCTGTAACTGCAATATACTGCTGTAAACTATCGTTACCATACTCCGTGTTACCTCTGTGACTGCTCATTCCTCAGAGGGCTCTGAAAGAATAATTCAAACAGGCTTCATTTATTGTTGCTTCACACTTCTTTGGCACAACCTTGTTACCAGGTTAGCAAGCAGTCCCTGCTCCCTTTCCTTTTATAGAAAAAGATTGTACAGTTCCTAGAAAGTGCCTTCTGAATTGCATAGTAGTCCCTGCATCTTCTGGTGTTAACAATGTTCCCTATTCGTTGCCATTTTTTTTCCTCTGTCAATCTCTAGTTTTGTGATCGCACTCAGAGTCCTATTCATAACTCCCGACTTGAGCACTGCTTTCAATCCGCTCCCTCTGTAAGTCATACTGTGTGCATATGATATGTACGTGTAATACTTTTATCTCCACTGGAGATGAAGTTGCAGATCTGACCCAGACTGTGCACTGCACTAACTATAATCTTGGAATTGCTTATCGTTATCTACAAATGCGAGTGTGAAATTACATGAGTCATAATTTGCATTACACTGGAAGGACATATAAGTGGGTGTAAGTGTAATGAGAAATAATCAGAAGGGGTTTATCCTTTATGCTTAAAAAACATGTTTCAGAAATACTTTTCTTTTAGGTAGGCTACTTGATATATCATGTTTTGGACACATGAGGGAAAATCAAAAGTTGGTATCTGTATATCTCTGAAGTTTGGGAGGGAAATTATATGCAGAAAGCTCTGCTAGCTTGGGGAAGTTTCACCATTGCCTAGGTATCAGTCTTGCCAGGAATTAGGATACAATCTGGTCTATAGGAAACACACAGCATGCCTTTGTATCTGCTTATCTATCCTTCTGTAGAATCCTTTTCCTGACCCTACCTCCCTGAAACCCCAAACGCATGAGCCCCACGCAAACATGTTGCCAAACTGCGCACTGCCCTGAGACTGATGGGTTTCGGGAAGGGGAAGTTGCAGCCAGAGCCAGACACCTCGCTTGCACAATAACACACAGGTCATTTCTTAAAAAGACTAACACAACTGCAGTTTTCCCTGGTTCTACCTGTCCAATGCTAGTGAAGAAAAGCTGTATGGCAGTGAAGTAAAGAAGGGCTGGAGTCAGTGAGGTAGAGGAGGTGTGTACAGAATAAGGAGCAGATGAGTGGTGAAATGTTTTCATACATAGGGATGAATCTTAGACCCGCAAAATATGGACTTTATTTATTATTTTACACTGAGCAGTAGCATGCTGGGGTCTGAGGCTGACTTCAGCTTCCTGCTTTTTTTAAATGGGTGGCCATGATTGTGTGGGATCAGATGGCAATGTCCCCCCCCAGGAGTGTGTGTGTGAGAGGGAGAGGTCCTGAGTGTGAAGAGGGGTATTTAGGCTATGTGCACAGACAGGGCAGGCACAGTACTGGTTCCTGCGTAAGCAGGTGGCAAGAGATCATGAAGGTTTTAGGGGTGCATGGGGGGACAGACAGGGGCTGTGCAGCCTCTGACTAGCCCGGAGCACACTTGCGCTCCCTGTGTTTGAGATGGGCACGGCTGCTGTGGGGCAGGGAAGAGCAGAGCTTGCTGGAGGTGCTTAGCAACTCCTCTAGGATGCTTCTGTGATTTTAACGAATCTAATTGCCCAGCACAGCCCCACTGGGTACAGCTATACATTTGTATCCTGGCCCACAGCAAGACATGCCCTGTTTGTACGTTTTTCTTGAGTTATCTAATGTTATGAATCCCACTCAGATTTTTGAAGAGGCCGTGGACCTCCTGGAGATCCGGAGTAAGGAAAGCCCAATTATGCCTTAACCACAGACATCTCATAACTGCAAAATACTCAGGTGTAGGTCAAAGGCAGTGATGGAGAGGCACTATACTTGTGCCAGTGCCAAAACAAAGGGGAAAAAACCCTTCGTAAGAATTACAGACAAAAACTGAAGGAGATCAAGATTGCCCCTATCTGTGCATCTCCTGTCAGTAACTGCCATCACAATCTGGGCAGATCCTGCTCTATAAACAACTAGCACGTTATGGCTGGCTCTGAGGGTGTCTCCCCAGCAGAGGCAGCTGTGCCTCCACCAACCCGGGTGCCAGGCAAGAATGCGCACGTACTCCCCCACGGACAGGCACATGGCTGTCCTTACAGGCAGCACCCAAAGGGAAAAACATGGATGGCGCAGACGCTGAGGCTTGGTTTGTAAAAACCAGCCAAGGAAACAATGAGCAGAAGACTCAGCATCTTCCACTACTGGATCCCAAAGGAAGAGGTAAGCCAAAGTTAAATGAGAAAGCCTGATGCAAATGGGAATTTGTTCGCATCTGCTTGGTAAATGATGTCCTGGATATGAAGGATGAAGTCAGAGACCCCTTTTTTTTTCTCCCCCTGGTTTGTGAAAGTGAGAAGTTCACCACAGCATATCAAGTGGCTGAGTCATGAATCAGGAGACTTTAGCTGCAGATTATAGCAATAAAAGTAAAATTAAGCACTTCAAGACTGTTGCCATCTCTGAAACAGGGACTTTCCAAAATGGTTGGGAGTCTTCTTTACTTATGCTGCACAATCAAATATTCAGCATCTCCTGCTAGATTTAGGTTTATTGAAGTAAACAATGATGCATAAGGGCAGACCTGGACAATTCCATTTTTAGGTATTAATAATTCAGAACCATATTTGAAAACAACAGAGGAATATGTACAATACATCATAGAGGTTTTTATTATCTCCACCCACTGCCTATCCACCCACACAGAGATCTGGATACTGTTTCTACTTGGAAGCAATATAGCATCATCACATTTAGTCTTGTTTCAGTATACAGATACACAGGAAACATTTACAAGAATGCAGTGTTTTATGTGCAGCCAGATGAGTCATTCTTTTCTTCCTGCAATCAAATCAGCCTCTTATTACTTAAAGTTGGTATTGACAAACATTCATGCTTAGGATAACAGAAACTGTATTTATCAGATTACGAAAATAGAGAGAAAACTGCATTCTATAACATGGAAAATATTCTAGGATAAAGCTTTGTGACTGAGGTCTCCATTTTATTACTATGTTTAAAACTGGAATACTTTTGCTTATCACATTGTCATTATTTAGCTTGCTGTCATTTTAGGGCATGCAAAAAGTTTTTTGCTTGGGGACCTATCTGATGAATTCGTTGTGCAAGGAATGTTACCTGTGTGCTCCCTGTCATTGCCTCTGACACCAAAGCAGCCACAGCACCAAGAACTATGGTGGGTGTGTGGAAAGGGCAAGAGAAGAAGAGAAGGGACAGTGGATGCATCTCTTAGGGATGTATTTTTACTGCAGTCTAGGATGGTTGTTTTATTTAAGGATTGATACCTTAGCTGTCTTTCAACAACTTCTAGAGTCATTTAGCTCAAGTGAAAGAGGTTTCAGCATTTTTTGGCGCCTGTAGTGCTGAGCAATGCCTGCAGAGACGCGAGTATCGCTCCTGCTCCGTCAACCTCAGGACCTCTTCTTGCTAGCTGCCACTCCCAAGATGTGCAGGGCTGAGGAGAGGTGTATGTAAGACTGATTTCATCTTTCTGGAGATCGGTCTAAATGCTGCTCCATAGACACTGTATAAGAGATTCAGCAAGAGAGGTAATAACATAAGGAGCCAAATTTAGCGTGGAGGAAGGAAATGAATTTCCAGCAAGTAAATTCCATCAGGGGGCCAAATTAGGCAAAGACCTAAGCTATACCTCAAGTGAAAGAGATAAACAGCTCAGTCTCTTCAATGAAATTGTTTCAGGTTCGTTATGGAGCAATGAAGATGAGAACTTGCCTGGAGGGAGCTTGCTTTATTTTATAGCTATCTAGTTATTTTTTCTGCTGCCCAGACCATCTGTTCCATTGGTGGGTTTGTCATCATTCGCACACCCACTGAATGCCAAATTAATCCAAGTCACACAGTTTACACCTCCCTTCTGACTTAGACCAAACTATATTTTATTCCAGCGTAAAATAGGCATCAGAGCTAAGTTTGCCTCACTCACTTCCAAGGAGGAAAGGGTGAGCTTTGGGGCTGACTTTGATGCCCTAAGGGGAAAAACTTAAAACACTGGAATTTTCGTAGTGGGTCCTACCCCAGCTTATCATCACTGGGCAATAATGGATGCTCAGCCGGAAAAGGGATACGGGAACAGAGGAAGGACACAGGAGAGCTACACTTCCAGGCCCTTCTCTCACACTCGCAAGATCTGCATCTTTGGGAACTCTGAGTCTTTGTACGCAGAAACTCTCATGAAAAGATTCATTCTGTGAATCTTTATAAAAAGTCCTCAGAGATTTTGCACCTCCAGCCTCCTCCTGTGGCAACAAGTTACACAGCTGAACCGTAGTTCGAAGAGTTACACCCTTTTGCTTTCTTCGGAATGATCATTGTTGATTTTATTTGATGTTGTATTGGGAGACAGTGAACAGTTATTCACAATTTGCATCCTTCTAGCCACCTAAGATTGTTTAGATTTTTATTGTGTCCCCCTCCCTGGTTTTCTGTTCTTGCAGACAAAGGCTGCATTCCATCAAAACCATTCCAGACTTTAGAACATCTTTGTTTCCTCCCCCCACCCCCCGCGACTTTTTTTGAGATGGGAGATTGGGGACAGGATGGTATTCACTATTCAAATGCAGTCACACTGTGAATCTGTACAGTGACATCAACATATTTTCTAGTTTGGTCTTCATTTCTTACCTAACATTTGGTTTGCTTTTTTAAATGCTACTGAGTGCTGAGAGGAAATGTTCATGGACCTCTCTCTGTAATAGCCTCAACATTGCTTTCCACAGCAGTAACAGCTATTTTGGAGCCTATCATTGCATATGTATAGTTGGGCTTTTTTCTCCCCTGTGCATTACTTTACATTTATCAATATTGAATTCAGCTGCCTTTTTATTTCCAAGTCATTTTGTACTATGACATCCCGTTGCAGCTCTTAGCAGTTGGCTTTAAATTTCCTTCTTTGAATCGCTTAGTATTGTCAGCAAACTTGGTTACTTCATCTTGTCCCACTTTCCTGGTCACTTAGGACTAGATCAATCAGGATGTATTCCTGTGGGACTCCACTGGCAATACTCCTCCACTGAGAAAACTTTTATGCTTTGTGTCCTATCTGTTGGTCATTTATTTCTTCATGAGAGTACTTTATTTTTATCCCATTGTAGCTTAGCATCTTTAGCTTGATTTTACCTTCGTTCCACTGAAAATGAAGCTTGATGACTTTGAGAGGAACTTAATCGCTGGTTGTATAAAAGCAACTGAGTGGAGCACTATGGAGATAGGACCAAACTGACTCTTTTTTGCCACAATTAAAAAACCCGCCATCTCACCCACTGATCCTAAAACGATACCCAGAACTAACTGCTGCTGCACAAACACTCCCCAAGGATGTCCATACTCAAACTGAAGATGCACACAGACATCTACAGTAACTAAGACCATACCCATTTGCAAAGATCTAAGTTTGCCCCATGTTTGATTTGAGATTCACTGGGACATGCTGGAGCTTCCTGGCAATAGAAGAATATAATTAACTGTGCTTTGGGGAGTGGATTTGTTGATCAGATTTGATGTCAAGTCCAAGGGAGACTGTGGCCTACAGAGATGAGGTCACTGAAATAAGTAGTTTGGAGACAACTGTGGGAGCCACTGGCAGATTTGTAAACCTTGGAGGAAAAGAGTAACGATGGTCTTGGGAAGAAAGGGCAGTGGAGGCAATTACCCAGTGAGACGTTTCACAAGGCAGTTCTGCACGCAGTGCCAGAGCAGCAGTAATTTAACGTTAGGGGCAGTCAAACTAATAGCAACAAAACATACTTTAAAATACCGAACTGTGAAAGTAAAAGGTAAATGAGTAACTGTCACTCATTGTTACAAGATATTGCTGAAATAACAATTTCTTCAGAATTCAGATTCTAGCATGGGCTAAATCAGCTTGCCTGGTACTGGTCTGTTTTTTCAACTCTGTTACTAATGTTGCAAAACATGTTTCTCTAGTGATCATTCCTATCCATCCCCTCTGTCTCCCTGGCTAGTCCTACTACTCTTTCTGATATGCCTGTTCGTCCACTGAAGTCTGTATCTCTTTCCAGCAGCTTTTTTTTCTTTTCTTGAGAAAAAGCTTCTATATAAATCTTCATCTTTTACTTTAAAAACTGTGGAGCATTGTGAGTATTCAGTCCTTCTCAATCCTCAGCTCAACGGGCTTCATCTCCTAGTTCCCTGGGTTTATCAAAGTTGACCTTTTTGTAGGGAAGAACCTTAGTTCCACCTCTCTTTCTGTCTAACTTAAAAGTAGGTCACTCTGATCAAAATACTGACGTATTTAAAATAAAATATCACCAGAGCACAACAGGATTGAACTTCCTGAATTGGAGGGTGAGCCAGGGAGGGTTAGCAGTGAGTAGGGCAGGTGAAAACTAACCCATTACTCGTAAATGACTGCGGTCTGTCAAGAAGCCATTGCAGTCTGTAATAGAAAGCTTCAAATAAAACTCAATGGCCAAAAGGTGGGTTGTAAAGCAGAGACACCACCAGTGCCAAGGCAGGGAATTGTGGCATGGGTGGGATATAGCTGCTCAGGGGATGGCTCTAACTGCAGCCGTGGTGGGGGTATACAAGAATAGAAATGGTCCCTCAGGTACAGATCTGAGAAGCAGAGCAGTGACTACTGCTTCTGAGCTCGGAAATTCGGGAATATTTGATTCAGAGAGTCTGTGGGTGACAAGAAATGTAGTCAGAAGAAAGCTGGAAACCTGGTGGGGAAAGGCAGGAAATTCCCATTACTGGATCTGCAGGCGGGCGTGACACAGAGCGCCTCCTCACCGCAGCACCCGCCTCTCTGACAGCAAGGCTGAGTAGCTGTGCAATGAGGAAGCAAAATATGTGTGTCTTGGAGAGTTGGCTGCTTTAGTACCATTCGTAATCAAGTGTGATCCACAGTGAGCAAGTATGACCAGGCATGGTCAGGAAGTGCTGAGGAAGATGCAGCAAAAGCCCATCAGCAAGTCCAGATGAGAGAAAAGTCTCCGAGAACAGCAATTTGATACAAAAGAAATGGTGCCAGGGCCCTGGGGGCACCACCAGCCAGGAATCTGCTGAAGCAGGATACTCTGCTGGTCAAGTGACTGTCTCAGCACATTCCAGCCAGAGCCAGGAGACCAATTTTGTAGCACCTGGGCCTTATGACCATGGCAATGCTGATTTGTTGCCTGTATCACATTTCTCGAGGGGATGGTAGAAGAGGTTTCGTGCCAGGTGAAAAAAGCTTGTGTTGATTCCTGCCAGCATTAAAGCATACGGCTGCAACTGGGTGTCTCATCTCCATGTTGCCCCTGAGGAAGACCCTTCCTGCTCCTCTCCCCACCATGGCTTGCATCGGTGAGTGCTGGTGAGTCCAGCCTGGAAAATTTTGTAGGTGTCTGTGGAGAGTCATGGGGATATGCAAGGTGCCATCTCACTCTGCAAGAGCTGCAAATATAAGCAGCTGTCCCTGCTATTGATATGTTGTGTAGGCAAAGCCACAGAGCTCTCCTAGAGCCTGTGGAGCTGGGCTAACAGTGCAGGTGCAATGCTCCAGCCTGAGGAGCTGACTGCAGGGCACTGGGCTAGGGCAGTATTTCAAGAGCCATCAAAAGCTAGCTCTCTCCAGTCCAAATATTAGGCTTGAACAGACTTTTTTGTCATTAAAAAGACAGGTGTTCAGATGTCTAAGTCTCATATAAAGCTGAATAAAACCTCTTGAAAAAAAAAATTTGCAATTACTTAACACAAAGTATTTCACATCGTGAACCTTTTGGTTCACTAGCAAGTTGTGCAAGACAGCAGGCAGAGAACTTTCTTGGAGTAGAATTTTTGTCAGATCTTTCTGAACGAAACACAGTATGAAATAATTTCCCACTGAAAATGGCCTGAATGTTTTTTTGTCAATGTTGTCTATTCCTGCTCAGGTATCACCGGTGTTTCTTGCTGGCTGAAGAGGTATGAGAAGCAGATTGACTCAGTGGAAATTCAGTCAAGCCAGATGCACATGCCTGCAAGAGAGGTGATGAATCCTGGCTTGCAGGGATAAATGAGGTCAGGATTCACAAAAGAGAATGAGGTACGGCTGAGCATGGGCATGATGGTCCTGTCGCACTCTCCTTTAGCCTGGAGATGGTCGTATGGTTTGCTCTAGCCTGGACCAACTGCCATTAGATGTTTCTGGGCACATGGGGAGGGGAAGAAACCTGTATGTTGGATTTTGCAGTGGGTACTTGTTCTTGGAAACCTATTTGCATCTTCTCATTTTCTTAATTCCATTGAATTTGGATGCCACTTAAGAGTCAGTAATCTCTATTGCCCCACTGAGAAGCTAGACACTTTTTGTTGAATAACACCCTCACTTCCTCTAGAAGAAAGCAGCATGGATGGTGAGTATCTCTCCAGCATGAATTCTGCGATTTGAGAGAGGAATGCATGTACATCTTGGAGACCAATGTTCAAAAAAGAATCAAGACTGTCTTATGATTCTATGATTTTATGATCAGTGCCATAACCTAAGCATTAGGCAGCCACTTCAGGGAGCTGTTCCGCAGTGCTGCAGGCAGGAGGTTTGTGTCTCCTTGAGGAAGACATTTTTATGTATAAGGGACTCTTTGGGGGGAAAAGAAAGAGAAAATGCCTGCAGATATAGAACTCTAAGCCAAAGGTCCTCAAAGTTTTACTAAGGAAGGGCCTGCAATGGCCAGAGCATCTGGCCTTCTAAAAGAGTGTGCAGCCTTTATGTTCAATAGATGTAACATTGAAAATGGACCTGGGGCAAGTTTGCATGTAAAATCTCCTAGGGCTACATGGTCCTAAGGGTTAATAAAGTCTCTTTACTGTCTAATTATCTTTATGTGCTTCAAAATGGCTAACTGTGGGTTTCATCCTAGGTGATGCTAGACCACTGAAAGCAAGCAGTGCTTTTGCAAGTCTTACATTATCAGCACCCTTGTGCTTTTGGACAGACAAAAAATGGAAAGAGAGTACCATAATTTTTTTTTTTAATAAATTGTTCAGGGCTGTGCAGAAAATAATCTCTTGCTGGTAAACTGAACAAATGTAAACATAGATGTGGCGTATAAAGGGTTTCTAGCAAATATAGACCTGGTAGCCATGATAGACATGGTGGCACAGCAGAGCAGAGCTGAACTCTGTCCACGCAGCTTTGCTGTCTCTGACAGAAGGCTGGTATCAGCAAATTCATCTGTGGAAAGCAAACAGAATAGCTTTCTGACCCTGCTTCAGTTTGTGTGTGGGCTAATAAGACTAAAAGGGGAATTATGCGTTTCAGGCACAATATGGAGCTGCCTGACAGATTGCAGACAGATGTAAGCTTGCTTTGCCTCAGTTCTGCGCTGACTGAAGCTGAGCTAATATATTCTGTTTCTCCATCAGGCTTACTGCAACAAGCTAGCATTGTACTGATAATGCAGTCATGTGGCTTCTGCATCCAAACTGCCTCACTTCCTCCAAGCTTGAAGCAAACTTGCATCTGTCTTCGAAATACGATGTGGACATAACTGTTTAACAGGCCAGCACTTCTCAACCTGCATAACATGGAGCTGGGACGTGCTTAAAGCAGGAGGGAGAGGATCAGAGGTTGTCTCAGACTCACTGAGGTAGAAGGGATTTGAAGATAGGTGGTAGTACATCGGCAACCTGGAAGGGGTTACAGTGAATGGGAGCAGATGGTTGCTTGACTGACAAGTGGAGATGCTGAGCTTCTCAGTATACTAAATTAACCGGGTCCCTGGAAGCAGAAAATTGAACAGTGTATGTATTTCACATAAGCTTGTTACTATGACTATTCCCTGACTAGCAGATTATATCTGCGTGTGACCGCCCCTCTTTATTCCTGTGATGCGTTCTCTACTTGTGATACAGAGTGACCAAGCAATTCGATTACTGCCATGCTGATACAGATGCTTTGAGTGCTTTCATTTGGACAGAAGATGTCATTTTGTCCTAAAAGTGGACATATCGATTGCTTCATAAATTATACTGACTATAAGTCAGAGCGTAGCAGGGACCAGTGAGATGGCTAGGGGATGTCAGAAAGAAAATACCTACCTACTTCTGAGCAGGAGAAAATGTAACTTTTCTATTTACAGTATTTGTCAATATTCCTATATGCATCCACAGTTAACTCTTAAGTACTTCTTGCTTTGAATTTGAAACTTCAAGTAGGAACATTTTGTTTTAAACTGTGTTTTTTAAAACTTAAACAGAGAGCAAGATTCTAACGTTCTTTCATTCTCTAAATGCCGTGTTCTACTATAAGACCCATTTGTTTTATGTTTGGAAGAACTAGTCATATAGCACAGTTACCATAAAGATAAAAATATTGGGCAGATTCAAATTTTCTCCTTTTCCTGAACACCATTCCTATAAAACGCAAATGGGTTTTTCCACATTAGTCTTGTCCTGATATGTAAATGTATACTCTTTCCTGTACAATGGAGATGCTTTGCTAAGCTTAAGCAGATTTTCTTCAGTGTCAAAATGTGTATGTCCGCCACTTCCAGCTAATTTCCAGAGAAAAGGATGTAATAAGTGCAAATATTTATAATCCTAACAATTGATGGAAATGAAAAGAGCAATTCTTGCTACAATAAAAATATGTGCCTGTAGAACCTAACCACCAATGAGAATATTAAATTATTCACTCAAATTTGTATAGTAACAAAGATTGACACAACTCAGCAATCATCTTATTTTTATTATGTAAATACGTAGTTGCAAATGTAGTCTTGTGTTTAGTTCGCCGTTTACTCTTTGGAATGAATACCTTCCATGCCTCATAAAGTTTGTACACAGTTCAGCTTTCTCCAGCACCTACGCTCATTGACCAAAATGCCCCTGCCCTGGTTTCCACCGGGTTGGCTTCTATGCCTTTTGCTATCCTGAGATTTCTAGCGTACAGATGCTGAATGCTTTTACCTCCAGGTGACACTTGTAACCTAATATGTTGCTTAAACTGGAGGACCTTTTCGATGAATGAAAGACTATAGCGTGTCAGACTTCCATGAAGTTAACACAGGTGGTTTGGGACCAAGGAGAGCATTCAGTACTTTAACTCTTGGGTGCTCTGCCAGATACTTATTACATCAAACTTCTTTCTTATTTCAATTTGTATGAAACTCTTGAAGATAAAGATCTAACTCAACATAGCTTCTCTGAAAACCCAAAGAGACTTCTGAAGACTCTGATGATTTTGCATGTGATTTAAAAAGCAAAAACTTGTTTTTCATTTTTGTTTTCATTTCCTCAAGCCTCTCTTGTGGTATCTCAAGCATAGCAGTGCAAATCTATGGTTTCAAGACTTCAAAACTACAGCATAATTAGCTGTTAGTGTTTATTAACCAGCCGAACAAGGCACTTGCCACCTGAGTACAGGAATGATTGTCTTTCCACTTAAGAGAAAGAGTAAAAGGTCCATAGTTATGACACACAGAACTTCTATCAACCAGAAAATGGACAGAAAGCACCACATGTTGCAGCAAAGCAGACCGCAGTGGCAACATTTTGCTGCGCTTCTCCCTAGGTAGCTGCCATCTACAGCCAGTTGCCTTTCTGAGTGGCAAGAGATGGATGTTGTGGAGTAATATGTTTAAACTTCTAATAATCTGATGTCAAGATCACTATAAAAGCAGTGGATTTATCCCCTATTACTTCAGGTAAGCACTCCACTCCCTCCCCAGTGGGTACTCCAGTGTTTAACTACCATTAACCATTAGAAAAGTTTTCCTAAAGGTCATCTTAAATTTAAATCTCTTATGCTGTATCATCAACCCATTACATTTTCCCTCTGTCTTCAGTCACGTGGAAATTCATTCAGATTATTTTGCAATAATGTTATAAAAATTGAAAGACTTCTCACACCCCCTGTTTTTCTGGACTAACCAACCTCATTTTCCCATTTCTCTCATAACTCCTCCTCTCACCTTCCCTAGACTTACTCCAGATGATCTCTACCTTTCCTAAAGCATGTGATATGCACAGCCGTGTGCGGTACTGCAGCTGAGTGCTTACATACAGCACCCCATCTCTAGGAGACTGTCTTTATTCCTGAGGTGCTTAGCTCTGAACACATACCTACATGGCACGATATAGAATACATAACAAAATACATGTAGGACAGCAAAGTAAGGCTTTGTAGGAATCTGCTTTGTAGGCTTTTTCTAGGTGTTTTTTTAAAGGGAGTGTAGATACACAACTGAGATCTTGCAGTTAAACAAAAATGTCAGTAACCAATGAGATGTCTGGGAATGGATGATGTTTATAGACAATGTGAAAGGTACAAACCGCTTTGGCAGAAAGCTGGCACTGAGCAAAATGTGGCAACATGTGGGAAGGGTTATAATGCGTTTTGTAAGACCTTGGAGCAAGTATAAGGAAGTAGAATCTGATGTGGAAACGGAAATTAAACTAATTAAAGGACTTGGAGAGTTAATATGCCTACCTATTTAGTACTCAACCCTTTCAGAACACTTCTGGTAATTAAAGCCCTATAGCATGAAGAATTAAAAATTTAATTCTAATCACAACTAACTGGGTTTCAGTACATTGGAGGTATTTTCACTTTCTTCAAAGTGGGAATATCTAAACATTCAGGACCCCAACCTTTGTTGCTGGAAAATAGCAGAGCAGAAGCGTAGAGAATAAGTCTTACTTTGCCGTGCAGCGAGTGTTTACTCCTTGAGCCGTGTTTTAGAATAAGTGGAGATCCCTATGGGTTCAAATGTTTCCTTGCACTCCATTTGGAAATATGCTAGGAGGTCCTAAACTCAAGCTTTCCTGAGCCTAGGTCAGGAGGGCAGAATGCTGTCTCTGTAGCTGAACAGTTGAGCAATTAAGCAAGTGACCAGAGAAAGTGATAATGGCATTCAGAAAGGAAAAAATAGTGGTAAAAGCAAGATGTTGTCGTTTCACTTTTCCTGATTTCTTTAATGCAGAGCTATTTGTGGAACACGGAAACAGACTCATGCAGCAATGTTTTGAAAGGAATCCACTGCTTGCTTTCCCCTGTTCCCTTCTTTCATGCTTTCCTGACAGTTTACAGGTTGGTTCACTGCCATAAGAACTGGGTCATCTCAGCAGCCCCATAGCAAATGCAGCACCGCAGAGCAACAACTTGGGTTTCTGAGCCTGCCCAGCTCACTTCAGGCACCATGGCAGCCAGATTTTCTTCTGACATAGCTTGGTACCCATCGTTTTGGGGGCAGCAGTGGTTAGCGTGGCTGTTGCCAGTCTCACAGATCAGGAACCCATTCTGATTTTACCCCAGCTGGCTGTACTCCCCTTTGATTCACATTGGAGTTAGACTTTTTAACTCCTCAAAATGGAAGCTTTAATTGTCCTTGTGTTACATCTCATCATGGTTATAATACATGTAATTAGATGACCTCAGGCAAAAACTGAGTCTTACAATAAATTGGCATTGTTACTGGTCGATGGTCTACTGACCCACTGCTTCTCATCTCTTGCATTTACTCCAAGAACTGAGCAATGATCTAAGAGGTTTGTATTTCAAGGGTATGCCAAAAAAGTTTATGAAGGCTTCTACCTACTGTCGTATAGTATTTGTCTTTATTGCACGTATTCAGTAGACATACAGTAGAGCAGCCATTAAATGTGATGTTCAATACATATGGCCAAAGGAAGTGTGTTTAGGAAGCATGGCTAATAGTGTAGGGACAAATTCCATTTTGTTCCCTGCAGATACTGACAGACTGTTAGTTGCATGATCATTAGCTAAAGTGAGCTCCACAGCAACGCTTGAGGCAAAATAATAATAATATGGTGGCAGATGCAGCAGGAACAGCACAAGTCAGCAGCACCAGTTAACAATTCTTTTGCGTATTAGCAGAATGGTCAGATCCCAGCCAGAATTGCTAGGTTGGATTTTTTTTTTCTTAATTTTTCTTTCTGAATCCTTCCTTTATTCAGGTCTTACTCCTTTATTGACATCTATTTTTCAATGCAATACGCAGAGACTATAAATTCCATTTTCTTTGAACAAGCATATAGGTTAAAGAAGTTTTTTATGGTCTAGGAGAGGCTGATTCCTTTATGACAGCATGCAGTGTTCAAGTCCCTAGTTATTGTTGCATTTTAAAAACAATTTATGCATGTTTGTTATTAGTACCCAAAATTATGAAGTATAAATCAGTATCCCGATGCCTATCCCTAGGTTTGGAACAGAAAATTACACCAAAAACCTGCCCATAAATGTAAACCACCTTGCTCTTTTATCATCTTCCTCCTTGATAGCCTGCAAAAAAAAAAAAAAAAGAGGAGCATACTAAGGATTTAAATACATTCTTCATGATCTGTATTTCTTACACTGACCGTGGTAATAATAATAGGTTTTATAGGTTTGCTCAAAGTCAACCAAACGTGAAACCATCTATGCAGAGTTGTGTTTGTTCCCTGAGGGACACATCCGTGAAGAACCATGAAGCCATATTTTGTAATGACATATCTGCAATGCATGGTTCAGCCTTCAGATTTCACAGGCGTGACAAGTTATTGGAGTTCTATTCTATTTTTTACTTCAGTTCCCAACTGCAATCACCCCCTTCTTCACAAATTTCGTCAGATTCTTGC
>NW_010397804.1:0-8015 GCF_000710305.1 Buceros rhinoceros silvestris | reverse complement strand
CCTGCTGACCTCTCAAGAGCGAGTCAGTCGAGCAGCACCACTGTTACTGTCTCAGTGTTGTGCTGCGCTGGGAAGGACTTTAAGACTCCCTTCAGAATGTGGTTCAGATAGAACTACAGAGCCCAGGAAACTATTCCATTAGGTGGATGAATACGTTTAAATCAGACTTTCCTTTCAACACAACAACTAGCCAAGGCATTACGAGTTACTTATTTTTTACTACTACATAGGGCTCATAGACTTTGAGGAATTTTCTCCACTCTTCTCTTTTAGGAATGTGTCATAACTCCTCTATCTTCTGCTGTTAACCAATCTCCAATCTGCCTGCAATCTGCTCTAAAAACGCTTGATCACATGAAAGAAACCTTAAGTGCTAGGCTGGTCTGATTTTAAAGTGATGTTTGACAGAAGTGGCTAAATAATGGTGCACCTAAATTATAGGACAAGCACAAGAAACACTTGTGATTTTTCTCAAGATGTATTATTAGAAATTTTTCAGCTACTTGTGTTTAACTTTTTTTTTTTAAAGTTTCTGGGCAATAGCAAGGTGTCAGCTATTTAAGCTTAGTAGTCGGTAAGGCATACAGCACCCAGTCTGCACCTCCTCCAGTCTCATTACAGCGTCAGTTCTGGGATCCCGCACACCAATAGATGAATTTAGAGCTGTGCTTGGAGGACGTCTTTGCGATGTTAGCACACGCTTTGATACTGCCCACAATAATACGGATCTAGGTGGTCACCTACTTGCTTTCTGAAATTCGGAAATGTGTGAGCATTTCTAGCAAGTGTAATTGCTCGTGTTCATTAAGCATGAATGCTTGCACATGCAGCTCCGTAAGAAATGAAGTGTAAACATTGCTGTCAATCAACATCTGAATCACCCAAATGCTTGTGGAAAGCCAATTCAACATGATATGGACATGTTAAAAGTGAGTTCACCCTTAAATTAAACCCTTTGCTGTGAAAGTTGTGTTTGCGGTGCTGACCCATCTCTACCTGGATTCTTTTAAAACAGCCTGGAGCTTTGTTGGTGCTGTGATTATTATTATTATTATTTTTCCTGGTTCTAAAATTTGTCTTGTAGTAATAGAAACATGAAATTCGCTGACAGATTTCCCAGCGAGCTAGGACGGGCTGAAGCTGCTATTTTAAGCACCCTTGTGAGAAAAGTGATTGGTAGTATATGCACTGAGCCCTGATTCAGCAATAATTGGTGCGGGATCCCTGCTTTGTGTTCGAGTTACAAGAAACTCTGAAGCAGAACTCTACTTAAATGAATGGATAGAAACATTGCAAGATGTTTGGAAAGGCAAATTACTAATTTTGTTAGTAATAGAGAGCTGAAGATTACTCAGAAGAGCCCAGCTCTAGTCAGAGCCTCAGCTGATGAAAATAGACAGAAATTCAGTGAATTCAACAGGGTTATAATGATTTTATACTTACTTGAGATTTGATCTGACATCTGAATTTATTCTAATCACAATTTAATCACAACTGCTGTCAGTTGAATACTCTTATATCTTCTTGTTGTTCTGCAATAAAGACAAAACTGTTTTCCATTTCTGTATAATCAACTTGAGCAAACTGGGAAAGCAGTGGGACAGGCAGTTGAAGAGGCAGTATGTTAAGGGTCGAGGGACCGAGGCAATAATAACTATAATAACTCCTCGAGTTCCTTAACGATTCCGTCTGTCCTGCTAGAGACAGAAGGAGTTTAAGGGGAAAGAAGAAATTCACACCTCAGTCTGTGTTTGGGAAACTGAAACAAACTTTTAATAAACAATAAACCCACACAACTATACGCTACTATATATATATGCACAAACTGAGAAAGGGAAAAAAAAAACGAAGAAGAGAGGACTCAGATAACCACAGTTCTTAACAGTCCTGTTCAAGGTCAGTGCTCTTGGCAGACACCCAGCAGCGAGGTAGGAGTGAAGACTCTGCAGCTGCAGACAGAGAAAGCAGAATTCTTCTCGCGGCGAGACAGGGGTGAAGAAACCCCGCGCACAGCACAATTTAACAGCAGGAAAGCTCTCGGCACGAAACGACAGGGAGTCCGGATATCCTCACCCGATTTCAGACGGGACTCACGGCAATAACAGTTCACAGTCTGTGATCCTCAGCGATCTGGGGGTGCAGGCCCTCGGGTCTCTGGTGACCTGGTCTCGGGCAGCAGGTCTGTGGCAGTGCTCCTCCGTGCAGCTGTCCGGAAGCCCCAGAGGAAAGACACTCCCCCAGCTGCTGCTTTTACAGGCTCCCGATGTAACATTATGTTCACCTGACTCCCTTAACCAATTAAATGTGGAATTATTGTACTGCATGGAATAATTCTATTTGTCCATTACCCAAAACAAGGAGGTTTCAGCTCAAACCAGGACACAGTCTAAACATGGCTATCCTGCCATGCTCAGACTATCTAAACTTACAGTAAGTGAGGGACCTCTGAAAAAGAGAATTTTTAAAAATTTAATAATTTTTAACTGCATCTGGAAGTTGATTTTGAGGATGATCATCCAGATTAGCTTCCTAAAACGGCCTGGGAAAGGAGGAGGTTTAAATGAGTGGTTAGTAGCTGTAGTTACTGCACTGTTGAGTTCTGAAGAATACTGAGCTGAATTAGTTCCATATTTCTTTTCAGCTGAGGCTGGATTTAGCTGGAGATTATCTCCTGGCATGGCATGAAGCTAAATATGATTCAGAAAGACATTCTACATAATAACTTCAGTGGTTTTGTGCTTACTTAATTTTATTTTGTCAAGATCAAATTAAGCCAGTTCTAGTCCATTAGGGAGGTGTGTGCATGATGAGCCTGGGGATGCAGAAGGAGGAACGAGCCTTTGGTCTCTGTGGATGCCAGCCCTGACAGCTTTCATACATACTCTCTTCCCAGGGGGGATGGAACGAATGATGTAGCACAGCAGATTTTATCTGTGTGAGATACTTACTGTTATTATAAGGGAATTTCAGGGTGTGGAGTTAACCCTCAGATGTTTGTGTAACTACCTGCATGTGTTGCATAATGTATATAATGTAAAACACATTCAGCATTTCCCGGTGAGTCTTTCTCTTTGTCCTCTCCTATAATTGCCTCTATCCACCAGTGGTCTTCCCAGTGCTGTTGTAAATGGAGACGCCTGGGACCTCTCCACACCCCCAGGCTTTTCTCTGGCCCTCGAGAAGCATCTTCTTCAGCATCTTCCTGCTACTTTTGTCCTGTGATGTTCCTGGCTAACTGCTAGTTTTTCCCAGATCCTGGCTTACACAGCAGCTGTATACCACTTACTCCTCGGTGCTTCGTGATCTAAAGGAGGAAAGGAGTGCTTTTCAACATGCAGCCTTCATAGAAAACAAGAGTAATCTGGGATGGAAGAGTTTAAAATGAGCAACACCCAGTCCAACACAGGGCTTGTTTGTTTGTTGAGGTTTTTTTGCTTAAAAGTGGTGTATTTTACACCTTGGGGTACATCACATGAATGAAGTCTCCTGAGGTTAAAGAAACAAAAACACTGTGTAGATAATATCCTGCAGCTTTAGTACAGAATAAATGAGTTTAGCCTGAAAGAGGGTTTGGAGAGAAGAGGAATAGGCAGAGTTTAGAGCTTTATCTCATTGAGTTTTTCTTGCAGTAAAACTGTCAGGCCCAGTCTCTGCTGCAAATTTATCATGTGCCCATTATTTGCTCCAAAGTAAAGAAAACACGTTTTTTTCTCGGGAAGTGTTAAAGACAAAGCCCTAGTCTCCCTTTCCAGGCCTGCCTGCCTTTCTGGGCAGCCCGCCCGCAGTTCAGGATCCCTGTTTATCCCAAGGAGGGCAAAAAAGCGCAAAAGGCTTTTCTAACATCCGCAGCTTTCCAGGCGTCAGAGTCCAGGCTGCACCCGAGCAAGGGGGGGTGGTGGGGGCCATGGCACGAGTCACTGCTGAGCCCACAGCTGACAGAGGGGGTCCCCAGTGCAGCTGCAGGCAGAGAAAATCACACCAGGGAGGTAGAAAGTGAGGGAGCAGAGTGCACCCCTGACCACCCTTGTAAAATGGCCACAGTGGAAAAAAAAATATGTTGTGTCCTGCCTTGAACAGTGCAGCAGAGCCCGGGGTTTCCCTGCCGTCACCGCAGGAAGCACCCCTCCCTGTACAAGTCCATGCAGCCTCTTCTTGAAGGCTGTGGCTTACCATCTTAGCTAGAGCCTAACTATATGTTTGATTCTGCGTGTTGCCTTGCCTGCCAGAAAGTAAAAATCAAACCTCAATTTCTTTGTGGGTTGTTCTTTTTTTGATCTCTGGAAACTGTAGCCCTGAACTGCATTTTCAGTAATTGCAAGATTTTTTTGTTTGCTGCTGTACATTAATCACATTGAAATGGGAGGAAAGCAAAAATAGAGAGGGAAGTTAATAATGATTGATCAGGAAGAATAAAATGAAAACATTCGTATCTGATTTTCTAAGAGTCTTGAAAACAATGGTGCAGTTTGGGAAAAAAAACAAGTAGAAAGAGCAAGCTGCCAAAGAAAGTACATAAAAGCAAGTCAGAACTGCACAAAAAGGCATGACGTGCCTTTAAAAAGCTACGTGAAATCACCAGGGTACCTGACTGACTGGTGCATAACATGTTGGTCTAAGCGTAGTAACTCTCCTTCTGAGAGAAACACTGTGAGCTGAACAAGAATAAACACGCTTCGGAAATACTTCTCCAGAATCACGATGCTTGTTCCATTAGTCAATCCGGTACACTCTCAACGGGTAGAAGACTGTTGAGCTTTAAATGAAACAGTCACACAGAAAATACAGAGTGAATCTGGGGAGCTTAGTTTTAGAAAAATAAACTTCTGCAGAGAAGAAAGTGTGAGGACAAGATACGGTCCTGTGGGGTCTGCCTTAGAGGCCCTCAAAATGCCGCTGTAGTCCAAGTGACAGAAATGCCCACCATTTATTAAGCAAAAATAAAGCTGCAGTAATCTTGCAAAGAAAATAACCAGAAAACTAAAGAAAGAGCCAAAATCTGTAGCACTCTTGCAAAGAAATAAGTTTTCGTATCTTTCTAAATGTCTTTTGATTCTGTTATGCCTGCCTTACTGCTGCCTTTGTCTTCTCTGAAAATTAAGTTGATTTTTCTGGATAGTGTTTTGTTGTCTTTGAGGTAAAAAATAAACCAGCAACATAAAAGCCAGCCCTGAGGAACGGAGGGATTGCCAGTGAAGACTCTGAATTTTTGCTTCCCTGATGGTCAGTGGCATCCGTAGGCAGGGTGAGGGAGGAAGGGCAAGTGCTTTGGCCCAAAGCCTCTGAGAGAGGCTGAAATTGCCTGCTCCCTCCATCCTGACACATCGGCAGGACCTTCTGCCACATTAAATGTGGGAAAAGCAAATAAATGTTGTAAACCCCTTGCTCCTTTACAGGCTTCTGTGGTCACAGGGGTGGCATTGTCTGTGGGGCTGCCAGGCTGGGTGGTAGCAAGGGGCAGTGGGAGCTTCCGGCACCATTGCCTACTCAAAGCTTCACTTTTGCTGACCAGGACTGGCTCCGCTGCAAAGCCACAAATGGCAAAATTTCCAGTCCCTTGCTGAATCAGATTGAATGTGTAGCTGATGGAGCCTGAAATATTGATAAACCATCAAGATTTCTTTTTTCCCCGCAACAACCTGATTGATTTCTGGTGCCCAGTAAATGTAAGAAAAACCCTAGACATGTGAAATGGTTCCCAACTTAAAAAATGGGGGGAAAAAAAATCTCAAAAAGACAATCTATTAAGACCTGATATTCCCTTGACCTAGCTATAAAGGCTAAATTTGTACAAAATCGAACTTGTTCCCTTATTAGTGAGAGCAGATAAAGTGGACCTGAGATGTGAACAAGGGTTACAGAAATTTAAACATCTCTTTTCAGTAGTTGTTGGAAGTCTTGGCGCACAAGGGAAGACATGAGTGACCGACATGCCAAAGGCTTCACCAATGGACCACACTGCCACAAATGGAGGAGTTGTGATGAACTTACCCACCAAAAAATAGCTGTTGAGCTGTATTTACTCTAGAACTGTCCTTGAACCAGGGTCTCAGTTACAGATTCAGCAAAAGTTAAGAGTTCAAGAGAGGAAAGAGCACCGATTTTGTGGACTTTACTGGCTCTTGCACTAGGTATCTGGTTTGGCTGTACATGGTGCTCACTGCAGGCAAAGCCTCGGTGAAGCATGTGGAAAAAACGGTAGCTATTGAGGATCATATTTATGATTTTGATGCTTTCTTTGGCTGAGATGCGTGTTGATATATTTGAATGCATTTGGGTTTTGAAATTGGTTTGGAATACCTTGACAATGTTTGGGGGTTTTTTTGTGGAATCACAGAAAAGGAGATCTGTGAAGCAAGAAGGTACCTCTCCTGTGTTTGTCCCATTATTACAGAGACTCAAAAGGAGATGGTCCACTTCCTTGGAGCAATCAGTGAGTGTCTCATTGCCCTTATGAATGTCATCGTTAATCTTGTATGAGTACTGGAATTGAATTTGAGTGACTAATGATATATTACACTCCGATCTATAAGCTCATTTTTGTGAGATCCAGCATTATGCTCTAAAACCACACTTTGCTAGCTGCCTGCAAGACCTAACAATCACTTTACACTGACTTAAGCACTAGCTCCTTCCAAAATGGCCTATCTCACCTCTTTCTGTCTCCTGCCCAAATATCTCTACTTGCTGCCTCCTGGGTATTCATGCAATCACATCAGCTGTGTCGGGGTCCAGTCCTTCCTCCTTCCCTGCCTCTCCTGAGGAAGGGATGTTTTCTGGTGGATCAGGTCCCTGGTCTGGATGACTGTACAGCTGCAGGAGTGCTCACATTGACACCAGCAGCAGTGAGGATATGCAGCTGAGGAACTGGAGGCATGGACTGAGTTTAGTGCCAGCCCATCATGGAAGTGGCCCTTGGGTACTTCCCAGGTACTCAGATATTGCAAGCAGCTTCCCCTCCCCCTAAGATGCATCACATCAAAAAGGAAAATGGTTTCCAAGCCTTCACACTGCTCAAAAGCTGCACATTTCCTCAGGTTTTTTGCACAGATGCTAGGGCTGGGACACTGCTTTAAGACTGAAGAGACCTGCTATGTGGCTCCAGGCACTGCCTGAATTGCGCCTGCTCAGATGGAGCTCTGCCTTTGACTTCAGTGGGGCTGGCTTTCATCCTGAGGCGCTACTCTGGGCATGGAGAGGAGGAGTGGGGTTAGGATGGACATCTGAAGAACAGGCAACGGGAAGACTTCTACCTACCCGGGCCTCTGCAGCCTCCAGGCATGCCAGCATGCAGCGTGCATGGGTGCAGCATTGCAGGGAAATAGCCATGCTTTGCACATCTGAACTGCCACATGGCTCTGCAGGCAGCACCAACATGACCTAATCAGCATGGCTCAGCGCCGAGCCTTCCCATGTCTGTGCTGGGAGAGACAGCTGCAGACCTTTTGGACATCTGCAGAGGTGAGTCAGGAATGAGCTATAAACAGAGCTGTCCTGGGGTTATTTCCCAAATTCCAGGGCCTATTTCTAGTTTTGGCTTGTTTATTTTTTTCCTTCACCTGGTTTTATCTCAACTTTTCACCCCATTCTCCCCAGGTCCAGCTTGGAGCAACCTCCAAGTAAAAAGGGGTTGCTGCAGCCTTTCCCCTCGGTACAGTAAGATGCCCTCTGCTGAGGGGAAGACCAGGAAAAAAAACTTCCCAGGAGACAGAATGGTTCTGTTAGATGCTGTCGCCGGTTTGGCTGAGAGGGCCAAACCACGGGAGAAATTCTCTGTCTCCACTCAGCTCCTTCTCCATTCCAGAAGGAAAGGGTTAGGAGAGAGATAAAAGGGAAAGATAAAAAGTGGGTGAGGCCTCAGTGACGTTTTGGATACTAAAACTATTTTAATAACAACAAACAACAGCAAGGGATTAACAGATATAAACAAGGTTTGGGGATCTGGTGTGGAGGGGGTTAAACGGCGGGCAAGTCCCAGTTAACGGCCGCAGCAGGTATCCTGGGGCAGGGGCCGGGCT
>NW_010397803.1:0-6180 GCF_000710305.1 Buceros rhinoceros silvestris | reverse complement strand
ATTTTTTTATATAATTATTTATCATTTTCTTCCTCTTCTCTTGATCCTCCAGTTGTAGGATTTTTTTCTTGATCTTTGAAGTTTCTCAGTACTTGAGCAGCATTATTTTTTGAAGGGTGCCTTTTTGCTCTTACAGATGTGCTGTTCTGTTCTGACACCAAACAGACACTCTGTCAGTCACTCCTGTGCATCAGTTACACAATAATCTGTAATGTTTGTCGTCTCGGACTCCTTTTTACCAGACATGAATGGCCTTGTAATAGTTGTTCTGGTATTTCTCTGTTTCTGGGTAATTCAGAAACTCCTGGATTCTTCTCACAATCAGACAAGGCACTGCAGAGCTGAGTCCTGTCCCACTACACCCATCACTTCCAGCAGCTGTCCTGAACAGAGGGCTGACGTGCCTGAGGCTGGGGGCACGTCACAGCCCTCTTGCCGGCCTTCTGGTCTGCTTCCCTGTGAAATTCAATGCACTGGAATCCTGAACGGGACTTGTGCAGACAGACCTGGGTTACTGGTGCCAAAATGAAGTGGGCTGAGCTGGGTGTTCTCTGCTGGGGGAAGAGAGAAATGGAACTTGGGGGGTGGTGGTTTCATACCCCAGACCACCCCTCAAGTGCCCCACGTACACGCATGCACCGGGGGAGAATAAACTTCCATTTTTGTTCCCTCCATTTCTCTCTTCCTCCAGCACGGAACAGTCCTGCAGAGGTACTTTGTCAAACCAGGAAGGCAGGGAAGACACCTCATGTTTACTGGTGACTTTGTGTGGGTCAGGTGTTATGAACTCATGAAGAGCCGACCTGTGTGTGCGTCCTTTAACCCAGGAAGAACTTGGCTTTGTTTCACTGTGCTGAGTCTTCCCAGCAACAAACGTCGCGGTCAGTGGTGCAGAGGGCACCTAAGGCTTGGAAAAGAGTGGAGTGATGTCAGACTAGAGAGGACTCTCACCCTTATCTCAGTGTTTCCTTTGCAGAAGTTTGTACCTTATCTGAAAATTGTTCCTCTTGGATGTGGGGACTCTGAGGAATATTCAGCTGCTGCTAATAAAACCTTAGGAAACCAGACAGCGTATCAGGAAGAATTTATTGCAAAGGAGGGTGACAGCTCTAAACAGTGTAAAACTGTAATAGGAAATCTGAGTATTTTTTAACCAGCTGCAGGTGACTGAAGGTGGAATGTATTATTCCTTCAATCAACCCCTGTGCTACAGAGATGGTTTGTGTTACAGATCCAGTGCAAGCTGTTTGTATTTGATAAGAACTCTCAGTCTTGGGTGGAAAGAGGTCGGGGACTTCTGCGACTCAACGACATGGCCTCAACAGACGATGGAACGTTACAGTCTCGGCTGGGTAAGAGGAGCCAGGGGAGGGAGGTACTGGGTGACCGTGCTCTTCTCGTAGGGTCCATGAACGTAGCAGCAGCCACTTCAGGTTATGTCTTTGCTACGGCAATGCGGAAGCAGTTGGACCTTTTCTCCTCCTTCAATTTATGACCATTTCCTCCATGTATCTTTTCGTATTCTCCTACTGTCACAAATGTCCCAGTTACATTTCCCCCCATGCACAAAATCAAGCTGTATTTGGCAGCTAGAATGTTTGGCTGGGAATTCGCAGCAGCGTTCTCCAGGTCTGGGCTCTTTGGGATGGGGTGCTGGCGGGGGAAGCCTCTTTGCCTAGTGCATGGTTGTTCAGACTGGCAGGACTGTGCGTTAGCCTGAGATTATCAGCTCAGATCCAACCCCTGAACTTTGTGTATTAACGTCTAAGACCGAAGTCTTTTCTATCTCCAGACTTGACTGGTAATCTCTAATAGCCTGCATTCTCCTGGTGAACAGTTGTGGCAAGATTCCTGTTTTAAGGGCTTTCCCTTGATGCTCTTCATAAAGAGGCTTAAACAGTCACACAATGAAAAGCCATCTTGGCTGTTTTGTGCTTCTTGTTGTCCTTTTTTCCCCCTTAACCAATCTTGTATGTTGGCTTTAGTGATGAGGACTCAGGGGAGTCTCAGATTAATCTTAAATACCAAGCTCTGGGCTCAGATGCAAATCGATAAAGCCAGTGAGAAGAGTATCCGGATCACCGCCATGGATACGGAGGACCAGGGAGTCAAAGTTTTTCTTATATCAGTGAGTACTGTGTTCTGCTTGCATCCTAACCCCCCTGTTAGAACTGGCTCTGGTTTAAACTGTAGTTGAGGGGACATTCCCACTCTCCCTTACACCCCACTCCTTGCCACCGCCCCCTCCCCACAGACCAGGCTTGGCAGCCTGGCACTGTTGAAAGGCCTCGCTAGCTGTGAAGGAACTCCACGTAAAAGGCCACCCGAGGAAGCCAGACTGTCCAAATCACGAACCACAGAGCGGAGCTGCTTTTCATCCAGAGCATTCCGCGCAGCAGCAGAATGGTGAAAGCGGATTCTGTGCTGGCTCTGGGGAACAGCAGTCATGCTGTTAGCAGTCAAGGTTCAGACTGCTAACACCCTTGACACAGTCAGCACGAGAGAGAGGTGGATGTCAGAGAGGGCTGAACACCTTCCTGTGACTTACACTGGTGGTGCCCAGGGAGCTGCTAAAGAATTACGTGTCCTTCTGGATCAGAAATTAAGAGAACAGCGACACGGGGTCAGCGTCCCTGTGACGGGGGTTGTAGGACTGGGGTCTGGAGTCCCAGCATGGAACCTGCTGGTACCAAATACCCCCTGATGAAGAAAAAGCAGTGAAATTACTGGGTAACTTTTTCTCAGCATTTTTCTAGATTTTTCAAGGTGTGAGTTAACCTGTCATCAGGTTATCCCGGATCGATTCCAGTAGTGATAGCAAGTATCTTGTGTGGAATAGTTACTCACTACAGCCCATTGCAGGGGGATTTTGCAGCTAGAGGAGACAGATTTAAGTGACAGATGGGGAAGATGGAAACAACTTTTTATGAAAATCTGAGAAGTAGGATCATAACTTACAGTTACCATGGGGTGACAGTAATAGTTAGTATGAGGATTTGCTTGACCTAAGGGAGGGCAGAGTTTGGTAGTATGAGAAGGGAGTTCCCTTTTGAATAATGGCCATTAAATGCGTAGCTTGATAGGACTAAATCGATTCTTTTGAAGGTATGAAGTAGCCATTAATCTTTGAGAGTAAAACAAATGCTCCCCTGTGAAACAGCTGAGAGTAAGAGTGGGAAAAAAGTCGGCATCATCACCTGGCTGCATGTCCACTTGGTTTTCTTGAAATCATGGGTCAGTGCATCATGAAACAGGGACTTGGTTACGATTAAAATGTGAAGTTGAGTGATCAACAAACATGGAAAAATCTGAGCAAGGCAAACTTTTTACTTGAAAAAATTCTTCTTAGCATTAGCTCGTGGGAGGTGTCAGGAAAGCCGCGTGCCTGCTGGAGGAGGAAGGCTGCGTAACATCAGCGGGTGCTGGGTGTGTCAGCCAGGGAGGAACAAGCTCACCATCATGGCTCAGCGTCTCCAGCATCGTGCCGTGTGTCCCACAGCCCGCGTCTGAAAGACCCTGTGGGAGACAACTGAAGCGTAGATGGTGGAGTTTGGCGTGAATTACCCGGGCAGGGTTTATTCTGTTGTAATGCCTCGCACCTTCTCTTCTCTCTGAATGTGAAACGTGCAGGCGAGCTCTAAAGACACCGGGCAGCTGTATGCTGCGTTGCACCACCGGATCTTGGCCTTGCGGAGTCGAGTGGAACAAGAGCAAGAGGTCAAGAGTGCAGCGCCTGAGCCAGAGGTAACGCAGTCGAACGAGGAAGACAGCGATGATGATGTCATCGCACCTTCAGGAGCAGTTGGAAGCGGTAAGCGAGGCAGACAGCGACTTTCCTCTTCCCATGCTCTTTCTTCTGTCGTTCTTTAAGGCAGACTGTCCTCTCGGGCTGCTTTGAGGTGTGCTTTTGGCCTGTTACTTCTCAGGGGGTTGGATAAGCCCCGTTGCGATGAATGCGAGTGTTTCTTGCTACTTCTCCAGACGGGTGAAAAGGCCCCTGTGCCGCTTTCTTCTGCAGAAGTCACAGGACGTAGTTCAGCAGAGGTTTCCTGGCCTTCGGTTCTAGTGTTGTTCACAGGATTTTTAAGGGGTGGTTGTGAGTTTCCTGTGGGCCTTCAGCATGGCCAAGGCCCCCACTTAAAACCCGAGACGATTCTCAAGGGCTACTTCAGCAGGCAGGATCCAGAGTGACCCTTGTGGGTGCTGGTTGACAGTGGGTTTACAAAGAGAAGAGTGTAAGCGAGGCCATTGTACGTAGTTGAAGAGCAGCCCCAGTCACCGGCTGGAGGAAGCTTCCTGGGGTGCTCCTGACCTGGGAGTCACCTGTGCTCTGCTTTCCCTCGGCTTCAAACATCCCGCCTTTGCCAGAGGCCTGAATCCATGCCGAGTCACCGTGGGGAAGAGAAGGAATGAGCACGAACAGGAGCAGCGGGCGGGTTGAGGAGGCTGAGGACTGAGTTTTGGGCTCTGGGGTGCCACTGGGATCCCCCAGACCAGCTTAGCCGAGAGCATAAAATTCTGCAGCGGAGAGGACTTGCCCTGGGTAATGACGGTGTAAGGTGGGGTGGGGGGAGCACCACCGTTCTCGTCTGTCATTGGAATCCTAAATCCGAGCCTGCCGTAGGCTGCTCGCTCGGGTGAGGCAGGAAACCAGAGGCATTTGTTACGACAAAGAACTACTTTGTGTTTCAGGTGCCGCTGATGAAGGTGACGGGCAGACTGTTGGCAGCACATAGCAGACGTGAGCCAGTCTGCTTGCGAGGCTGCTCTGAACACCATCTGCAGGCGGCTCTGGATCCCCCGGGCCAGCTGTTATTTCGGGCAGTGTTGAAGGCTCCAGGACTAAGGAACTGTGCATCCCTCTTCTGTTTGTTTGGTTTTTTGGTCTGGATCAGTAGATTCCACACAAAAAAAGCAGACTTGGAAACTACCTGAATGTGGTTTGGGACGTGAAAGCTCATCATATTGATGAGCAAAAAAAAAAAACCAAACATTTCCCCTCTTCCTTGTAATTGAAATGGCACATTACAGCTTGTCACAGCTTTTCATTGGGACCTTTTGACTGTTTCTTCAGTAGTTCGTGTCTTGCAGGCCTCCGAGATAGAACTTTCCGACACGGTTCCAACTCGAATTCTGCTTTCGTAACCCTGCTCCCCCTTATGAGTTTCTCCACGTGCAGGGCAACCGTGTGCTCACCAGTCCCTGCGCTCACCGGCGGCCCTGGCGCGTTCCTCCTCTTTGGACTGCAGACGGGGCAGGTGACGCTTTTACCTTTTAACCCCAGCATAGGTCGTGGACACCGCTGTTCCCTGTCTAGTGGGTTTGTAAACAGAGAGAGACAAAACATTGTGATTCACCAGAAAGGCTTTTTTAACGCCGTGATAAGAGACTTTCAAGTCCCCGGGACGTTTCGCTAACTCCTTTTCTTTCTTCCCATTTCATTATTATTATTTGGGGATTTGTATTGTGGTGATACTTTTTTTTATTTTAGTTTTTCAATAAGATGCTCTCGTGTGTTGAAAAAGTGAAACTATTGTTTTGTACCGTTCTTTTCTGTTCCTATTTAAGGGAGAGCTAAGCCACTATATGTAATAGATGTTGCATACAATTTTTCTTAGAAAATTCTATGTTTCTGTGGCTACAGTGAAGTGTAGGAGGCGCATCCAGGTTACACCTTCACAAAAGTTGGTGAGGAAACAGCCGTGAGTCCTTGGAAGGATAAAATAGGCTCATGTAATGAGCTCTGGCAGCCATTCAGATAAATCTGTATAATAAAGCAGCTCATGTAATGGCTTGATTCAACAAGCCATTTAAGCACTTGCCTGACTTAACTCACGTGAATATTCTTACTGAGGTCAATGCAACTGTTTCATGCTTAAAGTCGAGTACACACTTAAATATCTTCCTGAATTAACGGCCTTAAATAGAAAATTAACTTCTAACCCTTCCTGTCCCTGTTCTGTTTCCTGAAGTCTTGCAGCATGAAGAGAAAGGTGATATTGCAGCTTGGAGTAGTTTGGGCTGAAGGATATTGTATTCTGTTCCACCGAAATAAAAGCAAGAACGTGTTTTCCTGTGTGTAATTCTGCAGTGCTCCTCCTTCTCCACACCGCGCCCCTCACCCCGTGTGCGGAGGTTGAGGTTTAGTGCGGTGTTAACCCGGGCGGTGTGCTCCGCACC
>NW_010397802.1:6575-12174 GCF_000710305.1 Buceros rhinoceros silvestris | reverse complement strand
CACAACTGGACTTTTATCGGTTCGCGACAGACATCCACAACTCCCGTGCATGTCCTGCAGTAAACAAAACTGCATCAGCTCAGCAGGGATACGAGCCTGTGAGGGGAAGAAGTCTTGTTTCCATCTGAACTCCCCACATCCCGAAGCTACTTGCTTCAGGAGGAGCCCTAGGGGCATTTTAAATCCCACGACACTACATCATCAACACGGATTTTGCACGGAACCTAAATGACAACAGCACTATCCTGGGGATGCTGCGCCCTCAGGGTGGCTGTCCTCTGGAAGAGTATGTGGTCTGTGTCACCAGCAGGAGAAACACCATATGCCTCTGGATGCTCTTCTGTGTTTCACTCTTCGCCACTTCTTCAGTCCTTTGCTGTTAGTTCCACAGAAGGGCAGTGGCCAAACAATGAGATGCAGTTGATGGATGTGAAGGATAGGGTTGGTTGTCGGGTTTGTTTGTTTTTGATGTTTTGTTGATTATATTGTTGTTTTTTAAAAAAAATCTTCCCAGAAGGGATAGCCGAGTGGGAACCTCAGTCTGGACTCTGCAGAGTTTAGCCTGTCACCCGTCTTTTCAGACTCAGTAAAGCAGTATTGAGTGTTCAATGGTTCTTGCTATGATGGTGCTTACCCTGGTGCTTGTGAAGTGTCTGTGCTTGGAAATCTCTGAGCCCTGACTTCTAGTGCATGAGAAGGAAGCTGACAGCAAAGTGCGTGCATGTCCTCAGCCCAAAGTAAGGAACGTTTAGACTAAGGTTACTTGCTGTGGGAAAGCAACTTTAAGATTAAAAGAAAAAGTGAGCAGAAACGAAAGAGACTTTTATATTTTTAGGAGAGAATTTGGCTTTGAGTAACAATTGCTGGAGAGTTCAGGACATTTGTCAGCAAAGAAAGGTTTTGTGTTCTTATAAGAAGTTTAATATAGCGCTGCTGGTTGACAACTATGGTTGTCTGCTGCATGGTGAATCTTCTGTTATTTTTGTTAGTCTCAGTAGAAAGCTTCTTGTCTTGAGTCTGGCTTGATTTATTGGCATTTTTCTAACCTGGTTGTTCATGACAAATTCCTCAGCACTCCAGAACAGCTCAAGTACATTTAAAGCCCTGGAGGTTTTTTTCTGTCTTTATTTCTCAGGATGTCCAGACTTGGCACCCAAGAAAAGGCAGAGCATTGCAACACTTCCAAGAACCTGAGAACTGCATTTTAGTCGGGGCAAAGAAAAGACAACACACTGCGTGTAGGTGCACTCCTTAACAACAGCCGGTACTCTGTCTCTAAAAGATGAGCACTGGACAACCGATTGCACAGTGAAACGCCACCTGCATATTTGTACCAAGATGGAGCACTTCGTGCTTTGATCCTTGCAGCTGCACCTGGAGACGCGAGTGTGAGGGCTGAGTACACTCTGCAGATCTCCACCTGCACTATTTCATTCGTACTCTGTTGACAACTCACATGCTTTTCAGTGTAGCTTAGTACCGCAGAATTTACCTTTTCATTGCCACCTTGCAGAAGGATCATCATAACAACTGCAGAAACCTCTTTGATCTTGTTTGACTTGACTCCTCACGCCTGCTGCTGTTGCTTCTGTTTTTCAGCTCGTCATGAAGTTATCACCAAAGAGATCCTGGAGCTGGATACGTGGGAGAACCAGTGGAACGTGGTGGCCGTAAATGTCCTCATGCACGACAGCTACGATGTTTGCCTTGTTGCTAGGCTGAACCCGCGGGATCTCATCCCTCCTCCCCCAGATTTAGTGGACCAATAGATCTTTGGTAATTTTCAGCACTTCCAGATTCTGCAGAAACTGAAGAATTTGGAGAGATAAATACTGCATTGGCTCTGGATGACAGCTGAGACCCATGGAGAGGAGCTGGCAACACATGCTTAAGGACAGAACTGCCTTAGAGCTGCGCTTCTCAGACGATGCTTAATTTGCCGGTACTGGTACTCTGGACTTCTGCGATTGAAAGTTAAGGTTGCCCAGCCTTTGTGTGTGGCTCATCATCTTCCATCTGGCTGTGCAAACTCCTTCAGCCTGGGCTTCTGGGACCCTTTGCCTCACAGGCACAGTGGCAGCCCAGGGCCCATTTCACAGCACAGCGTGACATCTGAAGGAAAGCTGAGCTGTATCCAGGGAAATTCCCCCCATTGCTGTTCATCCCACCCCGTCTGACTACGCTACGGAGAAGGCTAAGAAATATATTATATTAAGTCAGCTGGTGAAAACCAGCCCGGCTGTACCATAGGGCCAGACTATGTACTTGACTGATGTGATGGCAGAGGGAAAAGAGAGAAGAGCCTTTGTTTGTTTTAAACAAAAGAACATTAGCCAAGGGTCGTTAGCCTAGTACACCAGCTATTGCAAACATCGTTTCACCCACAGACAGCACAGCCAGGAGATCCTGTCTGTGCCGACAGAGCTGAGCCTGGGCTAGTAGAAAACCAGTCTTCTGGCAACAAGTCACAAGAGAGCCTTCCCGCAGCTTTAGCGGGCAGTCTGTACCAAAGACAGAAAGAATCCTAAATTTGCACAAAGATCCCACCCGTTACAAGATCTGCTGTGACCACAACTGTAAGGCTCAGTTAGAAAAACCTTTTCCTTTGAGAGAAGGAGGACGGGATGTAAAATAAGAAGTAATAAATGAGGCAGTATTACGTGCATAGCAGCTCTGCAGCTACAGAGAAGGGGTAGATGTGCTAAACAATAAGTGTTTATATTACAGTAGCTTTATTTTTTTAGAGAAGTAGCTTTAAAGAAGTAGCATAATGTGATTCTCTCCAGCCAGCAGCATTGGCTATAATGTCAGGGGAAAGGAGAAATGCAGCTTTTCTCGAGGCGGTGTTAGCCTTTACAGGGCTTGAAGACAGTAGCTTAGAGAGAAAATTGTTACAAGTACTGCTGTTCCTTTTGAATTACCGATAACTATTGATCAGTTCTGACTTTTCTGATTCATGAACTATGCTCTAAAATATCTAGTAGGAACATCAAGCTGTCACACAAAAACAATTAGCAGGAGTTTACCTGATAACTATCGTTAGGACACTGAGGACTGCTCAGACAATAAGGGAGCTGGAGGGGTGGAACCAAGCAGAACATGTGGAAAGGGACTAAATCTGTGAGCCTTACAGCTCCTCTCTTGTCTCCCTTCACGTTTCCCACACAGGATGACTGTCACAGTCTAAACACATACTCCTGGTTTTGTATCATTGCTGTATCATCCAGCCATTCTTTTTCCTTTCCATTGTCCATATGTACGTCATCATCTGTCTAGAACAGTTGTGACAAGCATGAACTTCAGTGGTACACGAACTTCAGTGGTACAAATCGGTGACTGGTTCCTGAAGACTTAACACTCTGGTTGCCAAACGCAGGTGTAGTCACAAGATCAAGGAGGCAAACTCTGCTTTTTGTTCTTAAACAAAATCAGTAGAAAGTTCTTCCAATTAACCATCCAATATTTGAAATTTTTTTAAACTTTTGTTGTTACTGCAAAGTAAAGGAAATCTCGTTCTAATTTCTCTACAAGAGCTCTCAAGGCAGCTGGAAGCAAAGCTCTTGAGCATCAGTTCAGTGTTTCATTGTTAAACTCCGAATTCTGCAACTGTACCTACTGATTTTGCTTCTTTCACCTTTCTTGTTTTAAGGAAGAATGCTTTAAAGAGGACTTTTGTCTTTGGTCTCTGCTGTGTTCCTGACAATTCAAATCCTCCTGTGGTTTAAAGTCTGAATTAATCTCCTGGATTTCGCAGTCAGCTTGGAATATTTCAAGGGGCGAAGGCAGACTCTGCAGGGTTTCATATTTGAACATACATGCAGAACACAGCTGAGACTCCTTTATTAAACGTCTATTCCAGGAGTGAGCTGGCTGTTTCTTTCCCACTTCATATGTTTTTATGTTTAGACTAATACTTAACGAGCTGGGTGGAAGGAAAGTACATACTCTGAGAAGGTCTGTCTTGATTACCGAGGAGAGTAACTGCATATGTGTCATACACTGGCCTTGCAATCCGCTGGACTGAGCTGTAGTGGCCGGTTCACAGGTTTTCCTTTGTGTGTCACTGGCAAGTGCCCGCAGGGTCCGACTGTTTCTGCCCGAGTCCCAACCTCCAGCACTATATACCAAGCAGGGAATTGTTTTCTTCTGGGTTAAATATCTAGAATGGGGGCACTAACTTCTTGATTTTCTGGGGGCCCCATGTAGTTTACGGTTTGCCCTTGGGGCGAATACAATTTCTAAACCAAGAGTTGGAAATGAAAGCTTGCCTGAGGAAGGAAGGAAGAAGCAGAAAGCACGCTTATTGAGAGGACCAGATCTCAGCCAAAATCCTTCTGAGAGTATGTGAATACTGAATGTCTGATATGTCCGTGGGTAGACTCACATTGCTGGGAAAGTCCTTAAGAGTCTTAATTTCTTCTGTTACAAATCCTGATTAAAAAAATATTACAGAATATGCATTCTCCAAACTTGTGAGTTTCCCTGAAATAATAGTTTACTTCCACCCCTTTCTGTCTGAGCAGTAGCCAGCCAAGCATTTAATCACGGCTGTCTTGACATCATCCATAATTCTAAAATGCAAACAAAGCACTGCTGGCAAGCTACCGACTATTTAAATAAGTGGGGGATTTTTAAGCAAAGGCATACACTTCAGTTTCACTTGGAATGCTGAAGTACATCACTAACTGCCAAATACGAAGAAAAATGTTGGAGAGGTCGCTGGTCACATGGCATGCGGGGAGTAAAACAAAATATTGAATGCTATGAAAAGCTAATAGAAGCTCTCCATTTTTATCCCCAGCTAATGTTTTATTTTTAGATTGTCCATGTATAACTGATTTCATCAGGATCCCTGCAGATCTCTCATCTGTTTTCATACATGTAGCCATAGGGACTGCCCATGAGCTACCAGGGGTGCGACTATCCGCTCTCACATACCACTGCTGTGATTCCCTGTGGCTCAGTTCCTGACTGTGCCAGGCAAGCACAAGTCTGTATTTTGCATGTGTGCAATACTTAAATTTATGGGACGGTTTCTGTATTGTGTTGCAGCTGTATTGTGCCACTCAGGAAGCCTTGATTTGCCAACAGAAAATTGCCTTGCTGCACACAGAGCTGTCAGCTTCTCTGCCAGCACTCCCAAATATGCCCCAGGTAAGAGGCCGAGAGAGCATCAAAACCCAGAGACTGGCAACAGAGATGAGAACTGCTCCCCAAATGTTACAACGTGCAGTGGAGCCAAAGAAGGACTCAGATGTAAAAAGATTTGGCTCTGGATCTTCATCTTATTTTTTTTTTCTGAGCTTGAAATGTGTAAAAAAAGATCCTTGATCACCTGAAAAGCAAAGAAAACAAATACTGGAAGAATTTTTTTAACGTTAATAATGAAGATCTCTACCATTTTCCTGCTGTCCTGGGAGATGATGACATTCTTCTAACATGCTGTTTAGTCAGTGGTTGCCATCTTAGCTAGAGCGCTGGGCTCTTTCACAGGCTGCTCTGCTAATGGATTATGTAGCTCCTCCAAAAATTTGTTTCATGAATCACAATGCTCTGAATCACCAGGTCAGAACTTCACCTACTCTTTTGCAAATTTCTG
>NW_010397802.1:2623-6487 GCF_000710305.1 Buceros rhinoceros silvestris | reverse complement strand
TGGCTTTCGCTACAGCAATTCAAGTGGACTTTAGCTTCAATGAAAAGCTATTTCACCCCCAGTTGTGCTTATCTCGAACCAGCGCATTTGCCATTTACTATCATGTGACAAGTAGAGGTTAAAGCAAAGGAAATATTGGAAAATGGCTAAAATATACATAGAATGTACATGGGAGTACACTTTCCTTCTTTTCCTGGCAAATGGCTCCTCTGTGTTTGCTGCTCTGCCTGGGTGTCTGACGGAATGGTTTCCTAACAAGCTATGACTGCAGCCACAGCGAAGGCCATGCTGGGGCTACGCGTTTGTGCTGTCAGAGCAGAGAGAACCAGCGTGGTGCTGAGCTGTGGCCCCTGACAGGCTGGCCTGCCTCGCCATGAGAAATCACCTTCAAACGAAAACGCATTTAAGTGTTCCAGGGTGTATGCTCCTATGTGTTTTATATACATATGTATAACATTATTTTTAGAAGTTCTTTACTGACAGCAGTAAGACCCTTTTGGTAACACGTATCTGGCAACTCTGTCTTCTGCATAGCTCATCAAAGCACTTCAAAAACAGTGCTGGTCTTTAAATACACAGAACTACTCCAGGCTTCAAGTCAAAAAGAACCTTAAATTCCTTGCTGAGCTAAGGAACATCTGGAGAAATCTCCTAGTCCTCATCTATGTCTCTTTTTTAGCACTCCCCTCAAAAGCTCAGAGTTCTCTTGAAGGCTTTGTGCAAGTCTGTCCTGTTTCTCTTCCCTTAAACCCATTCCAGCCCTCTTGTCGGATCAGCCCTTAAAGTCCTTTACCCCCTCAGTTCCCCAGAAGATGGGAACAGCCAGGCTCCAGAATTCCCAGAAGCCTATCACTCCAGCAATAAACACACCCTCTTTGAAGGACAGCAGGAAGACCACACCAGCGCCCCGGGTGGCAGAATTCTCATCTCGAGCAGCCAAATTCTGTGGTTCAGTCACGTTACTAATAAAACCTGCCTGCTCTGCGATGTCGCTGGTTTTGTGGGCTGGAATGGGGCTGGAAGGCAGGTGACCTGCATTCTATTTAGTCTCGCCACTGCCTCGCTGTGGGACGCTGCTAAGTTGACATTAAATGCCTCGCGTAGTGTGCGTGCCATAGCTGTAATGATCGCAGGCACAAGCCATCATCGTTATCTCTGATTCCTGAACACTGGTTCCTACAAAACCTGTATGAAGCACAGAGGGAGGCATCTTCATTACTGCATTATAGCTCATGTCTTAAAGCCAGATTTTCTCCTGCAGTTTCAGTCAGGCCAGGTTTCACTAAAGAACCCAATCTCTAATTTGTCAGGTTTTAGTATCGGTATTTTTTCCTCCACTTTGTCCTTTTCTAGTCATTCTTTATAAGAACGCAACAGACTTCACCAGCGTTTCTATGAAATGCATTATCCAAACTGGCCTCTCGAGGCCACTGGCTTTTCATTATCAGGGTCGAAGTACAGCCACTAAAGTGCCAGTCAGCTGCACTACTTTATTTCCTCATTCAGTAACTTCAGAGGAGAGGAAATGTATTTCATCCATACATACAGTAATGTGACAGGAAACCACTTCCCACATACACAAATTCCTGACTCATTCCTTTCAAATGTGGCTGAAACAACTGCTGAATCCTAACATAAAAAGCTATGACACCCCTTCAGTAGGCTTTTCCAGGCTTTCCAGTAGGAGGAGGAGGATCACGGGGAGATGTCTCGTAACTAGAGCACAGATTGGAAATTTAAATCTCTGGGGTTTGTTTCCAATTCAATTACTCTGTTTACTCGCCTTGGGCATCTGGTCTCTGTGCCTAGGTTCACCCATGTAAAATAGTTATAATAATACTTGTCTCCTCGTTTTATGGGTCTGCCTTGCTGTGTTTTCAGAGGAGGTGGCTCACAGATGTCTGTAATGTTATGTGGAGATCCAGAGATCAGAGAGTGTTATACAACGGTAGAGTAAGAACATGACCGCACTGCTGTCATCTTCCTAATTTTTGGTAACACGGTTGTCTGTAGCAATCCAGAACTGAGCCTTCCTGGGAAAGGAGAGAGTGGATGTTCGCAGCTAGCAAGGGTATTTTGTTTACTCCTTCACAGAAAAGCACCAAGAAATAACTACTGTTGTAATATGTTAAGTAGAAGAAGAAATGTAAGACTTACTGCCTACACCTTCATAGCTAGTTGCACTTCTTAGAGAACTAGGCAGAACTAATCTCAGCAAATTGAGAGGTCATTAATTGAGGTGAAATTTGAACACTAGTAATTAGAAGAATGAATGAATGTTATTTTTCTCAAAGCAGATTTGATTTAATAAATTATGCCACTTAGATAGCCGCAGTTGCTATGAAATAAAAAAGAGAAGGTGCTTTACGGAAGTGTTGAAGATTTACTGGGTAACTGAGACCTGAATTTAGATGATCTACCACAGCTTTGATAGGAAAGCTTCAATACTCCAGGGATTCCCATAACAAATCTGTGATGCATTTGACTAGCCACTAAAAGGCACTGTTGCATCCAAGGAATCACCTACGGAATATGCATAAGAGGTTTTTGGGATATTGCTGAAGCGGAAATGATGTGGCATCTACTTGCTGAGTTACTGAATTGTACTAGAGATTAGCAGTGAAGATTCAGCAGCCCAGGTGTCGGCAGCCCTAGCAATTCAGTGTGATCTCTAACCGACTTGGACAGCCCGAGCTGAAGCCCAAGCTGTTACGTGCTCACTGTTCTCATTAATTTTCAGTCTCAGCTAAAGCTAACTAAGGTATTCACTCATGCTGCAGTCAGCACTCCTAAACAAGTACGAAAAAGACTAAATCTGTAGCTCAGCTGCAGAACTTTAAAGTCTTTTGCAGCCAGATCATTTCATAGGCATGTTGCCATGAAGCTACAAAATTGCCTATACTGGCACAGCACAAAGAGAGGCATGGAGACAGGAACAAGTGCCAGCTCAGGGGTGTGTGGTACAGCAGCTGCTTGTGCCCGCACTGACTCCTGAAAACTCACTCCTCAGACCGTGTCTTAACTCACCAGCATTCCCCCCAGCGCTGAAGCTAGCCCACTGTAATGCCTGCTCTTTGGAGTGCTCCAAGGGGACAAACAGCCAAAGGCTGCACAAAGACCGGGAATTGCTGCAGAGCCTTGTCATGACTCGGGCATTAATAGCTTATTGCCCGGTGGCTTCTCACGCGCTCATACGGAGATGCCAAACAGCATATGAACAGAACCATGGGACAGGAAGCCCACCCTCTCTCCAGGATTCATAGCTGGTAAAACCTTCCTAAAGGTTTTCATTAAGTACTTTTGGAACTGGATTAAGAACCCTCCCCTGCTCAGCGTTGCAGCATGGAGCAGTCACCTGACGCACAAAACAACCCTTGTCTTGCCAGGAAATTTGCTGTACTAATGCTGCCGTCCTAAGCAGCTCAGTCTTCAGTCTGATTTCTTTGTTTCTGATTTCAGGCAAGTTGCTGTCACAGAAATGGTCCGTAAAGCCTGCTAAGCCACTTGGCACGTCTATAAAACTCAGCCGTGTTAACTGTTGTCCTGCTCTTCCCGGTTGGCCAGGGTCCCGATCACTGGCATTTAAGGAGGACTTTAACGTGCTTGTACTATCATGATATTGCACAGATTGGCTTCTAGTTACTGTTTCATTTTTCTTCTAGAGCTGTGTAAATATTGATAAAGACTTACACAGGCTCCTTTTATATGGAAAGCAAATCTTTATAAGCAAAAATTCAAAGTGAAGCTGTAGCTCGTTTTGAACCATCTGTGCACTATGTATTTAATCATATTTCTGTTGTTATTGGATTTACTGGATACATTTTATAAAGTGCATTAGGAGATCCGCAGGGATGTGATCCACCC
>NW_010397802.1:0-2495 GCF_000710305.1 Buceros rhinoceros silvestris | reverse complement strand
GCAGGAATTTTGGCTGATGATTGTAATAGGAGCAGGATCAAACCAAGCCTGTCATCCCGTTAGCATTTACAAAGGCATTCTCTGAGATCAAGAAAGGAAGAGTAATCAAAAGTCAGTTAAAAAGAAATTACATGTTTTGAGTAACTTATATCTAGTTTGGATTTAAACTGTAATTTTTAGAAGAAAAGAAAGTTATCAAGAAAACATTTTGTATGTCCATCCTGAATACAAACCTGAAATCATCCAGCTGCTGAAAGTCACTGTTCTTCCACTGAAAAATATGGGTGGATCGGTTCTAGGGAAGGAACCAACAACTAGGAAAAACAGTATAAAAATCGTAACATAAAACCCACTGTTAAACCATCCACGAAGATCATCTGCTCTGTTTAAATTACAGTGGGTTTTTGATGGGCACTTGTTAAAAAATCTACACCAAATTTCATGCCAATATAACAGTTGAGATAAAACTGGAGTCTAAGAAGGGTGGAAATACAGCTGCCTGGGGACTGCCCGCAGTCAGACTGACGAGTGCTGGTCACTGGGTTAATGACACAGTGAAACCCTTTTGTGGTACAGGAAAAGAAAACCCATTAGAAAAACCTACAGAGACATCTAGCTCTATTATCTAACATCTGCAGCTGTCTGCCGTACCGCGGTACATTATGGAGATAAGCAAGCATGATAAAAATGTTCCAATAACCTTTAAAAGTGGGAGACTGGAAATAAAACACCGTTTTTACTTGTAAAGTGTTTCTTATGCAAGTGTCCCTGGGAGATGTTTTTATCATAAAATTTAAATGAAATACAATAAGAATAAAATCAAAGCTCATTCACTGTATACCAAACAGAACAGCTCAGGTTTCAGCTCTGGTTTTAAAGCCAGGAAGAGAATTTTCTTAATGAATTTCTGCTGCTGATCAGAATTCCAAAAAAGAAAAAGACAGTAGCTCAAAAGGTAATTTACAAACAGTTTGGATTTAAAAGCTGATGCTGCCAAGAGTTCAAAATTGAAAGACTCAGAGAATTATTCAGCAAGCTGCAAATACCCATAAACTAAACAGAATCCAGTTCTATTTCAGAATCAAAAGCATAATTTTACACGTACAGCATTTTCTTTTCAAGTATGCATATGATAATTACTGCATGCAAAAATACTAATGTAGGACATGTTTCATCTGCATGGAAGAGTTACGCAGTTACAAGCAAAGCTCAGCCCCCGCTTGGCGCGCAGCACGACAGCAGACATCCAGGTACAAGCGAAGAGCCTGACTCCAGGTCACTGTGTGCACGGGGTTATTCACATTCAATATCCAAACACCGACTTGAAAAACAACAGCCCGTGCAGACGCACAAGTCCAATGTCCACGCTGTTCGGGTTTTGACTACTGTCAGGAGATTCCAGACAGACTAAAGGGATCCAGCATCATTTAAGATTTCATGACTCGAAAACCAGACACCCTCTTCTTGTTGGTACTTTTCCATTCCCAAATATAGGTCCAATGTGATTTTAGCATGAAAGGTATTTTTTGCTAATGCCTCATAACATTCTAGATGAAATTAATGATCTGTGCCAAAAGCTGTCTCTGCAGAGGTGTTAAGGCTCTCTCAGAAGGTTAATAGCGATGATAGTTCTGGCCACCTTCCATACGGCGACTGTTCCAGTGAAGCAGGCAGTGATTTTTATGTAAATGAGCCCATTATCAGAACGGTAGGTATCTGGTTACCAGACTATAGGCACTTAGGGGAAATCGGCAGCCGTGTTTCCAAGACAAGCACTTTTCTCCTTAATGTTCCAAACACTGTTTTTTTTTTTCTTTAAACAATGGTTTCAGGTCAATAGTTTGATGATGAAAACCCACATCAAATAAGGGAAAGCTGGTTCTTAACCCCTTGAAATAGGAATACGTCTGGGTTAGTTAGCTCTGTCATAATAGTTTACAGACATTGGTACACTGTACCTCCAACACTGTATGGGCTAAATGTCGAATTGTATTTTCTCAGGAATTCTGGTTTCAGAATATAGCCTCATCAGCGGACACCAGTTACCACCCAGTAGCATGTCGAAGACTAACAAGCTGACCCTGTAGTGCAGATAGGAATTTATGGTGTGCCAGAAGATCAAACACAGAAAAAATCTGTTATAAGAAGCAATGCTTTGAAGCCTAGATGGGATGCAAATTGCACTTTTACTGTCCAAGTTCCAGAACTGGCATTGATATGTGACGGACTGAAAGACGACTCAGCTTGAGGGAGCTAAGCGCACTTTATTTTCTGCCAGTGTCTTTTATAGCTACAGAGAAGGAGCCCAGAATATGCAGCCACACAGAAGCAGTCTCACGGTACCCCGCGTCCACAGTCTGTCTCAACCAGTCACGCGATCAGCCAACCACACGATAAGCCAGTGTTCCGGCCAAGGACACGACTGTCACACACCCCATGCACTCTGTGCTGCTGAACTCCCTTGGATCTGTTGCAGGCCCTTAAATTACGATCTT
>NW_010397801.1:1295-1500 GCF_000710305.1 Buceros rhinoceros silvestris | reverse complement strand
GTTTGCACCTACTTTTTTTCCTGCGGCAAGGGTAGGGGAGGTGGGGGATACAAACCGAAATCTCGCTTAAAATATGCGGTCGAGGCGAGGGGCTTCGGGAAACCGGTTTCTAAACAAGACGTGACTCATGCAGAATTTCCGGAGCTGGCAAAGGAGGATCGAGTTTGGGTCAGGCGTTTTTCTTCACCGGCCCGGGCGCGGCGAC
>NW_010397801.1:0-1075 GCF_000710305.1 Buceros rhinoceros silvestris | reverse complement strand
GGAGAGGGGCAGGGGACGCCAGGGCTCTTCGCGGAGTTTTCTTGCCAATGATGTAATTTTCATTAGTCGTATTTCATTAAATCTCTCCTCTCGGTGGGCAGCGCATGAAATGCTGAGCGGAATCTCACTGTTGTGTAAACAAACAGTGGATATTTTATATGATTTGAATGTGTAGATAATTAGTTTCATTACATTCATTACCCCCTTTATATGCTCTGTAACAAGTCGGCAATTAAAGTAACAAACTCATAAAGTCTTTATAGGGGCATTTAAGCTCGCACAGTATTTGCCAAGCTAAGTAGCTTAATTCAAAGCTAGTGGTTGAGCACGGGGACTCTACAGGCTCCTGTGTTTCGCCTTGGTTTATTATACATTAAAAATGTTCTGAAGCGGTACTTAATTACACCAGTGACTGAGATTTTATTTTTTGGAGCATGTCACTGCGAGTTACCGGTGGGAAGTAAAACAAAGCAGAAGATTCTTGAGCTGCTGAGGAGCCGGGTGATAGTTTTATGGCGAGGTCTGATAGTTTTATTGCGGTTACATGCTGTACAATGTGTATTTGATAAAGAACGGACTTTGGTGGCCCGTGGACACTTTTTGTGCACCGGCGAAATGAAAATAAATGTGAACATGGTTTTAGCGCGAGGGTGGAAACAAATTGCGAACTCTAAATGGTTCTCCCTTTATGGTCACCAGACAAGAGGAGAAAAGCGCTGCAAACATCTGTCTTCCGTCCCCCAAATCTAAAGGGCACCAAAGAATGATGTGAATCTAAGTGTTACTACAGCGGGGATTTGTCTTTATTTACCCGCGCTCTCATGAATATGAATACGGGTTTGGGGCAGGGAGGTGCCTCGCCCCCTCTCAAACAACACAGGACATTAAAAAAAAAAAAAATTCCGGGTGCGTTTCCTCCGGGGGCACCTTTTGTGCCGCGTTTCTTTCCCCGCAGCGTCTCCGCGCTCCTCCAGCGCCCGCACTCGCAGAAGCGGGGCGGCCGTCGGAGCGCCGTCAGCGCCGGTGCCCAAAGCGGCACCTGCGTCCGGGCCTTCCCCGCCTTCCTCCCCGGATG
>NW_010397800.1:17395-30979 GCF_000710305.1 Buceros rhinoceros silvestris | reverse complement strand
CCCCGGCGGAGAGCCGCCTTCCCCGAGCGAGGAGACACCCTCTGAACCTGGAGCCCGACGTCCGCCGGTGGGGAGAGCACCCACCCTCCCAGCCTGTCCCGGGGGGAACTAACTATACCTCAGCGGAAGGCGACAGCGCGGGTGATTCTCACAGCAGTTAGTGCCGCATGCTTGAGCTTTATCACTTTGGTAGCCTGAGCCAGCAGAAGTGGCCGTTCCACCTGCAGCTGCCACATTTGGAGTGTGTTGGTGCAGAACAATCGTCCGCGGGCTTTCGGGGCGCTGCCAGGATCATTTGCTTGCTCGTACACCCTTTAAAACACCTAGGTTTTTTAGTAGCTGGAATTGGATGAATTCACTGAATAAGGCATATAAACATGAGGATCTTAAAAGACCTTAAAAAGATCTTAAAAGACCAGGCATAGAATTTAACGCTGCAGTGCACCAGCCTTGGGTTCAGACTGCTTTGCCTCATCCCTCAGCTGTTCCACTGCCTGCACCTTCACGGGGCAGTCACGTCATTCCAAGGGCAGTGTGAGGGCTGTGTTTCCTAACAGGGGCTGAGATCCTTCTCAGCGTTTCTGAAATGCTTTCTCCAGCATCAGCGGCTATGAACCAAGCATAGTACTAAGCAGTACCCAAGCATTTCTCCATTCCTCTGCTTCCCTGTGATGATGGAATATCTTCGCCGTTGCAGACAATACCACCAATCGCAGCAATGAAGGCCTGTGGAAAGACTCTGTCATCTTGTCTGCTTTGCTGTCTCTCTATATGTGTGTGTGTGTGTGTGTGTGTGTGTGTGTGTGTGTGTGTGTGTGTGTGTGTGTGTGTGTGTGTGTGTGTGTGCTATAAGATTTAAGGTAACTATTGGGAACTTTAGTCTGAAACCGTCCTAGCTTTGGGAATTCAGTGCAACTAAAAGCTTTTAAACTGCATATGGGTACATAAGTGCAGGTAAAGTAGCTACACCATCAAAAATGAAATCAGTGTGTGTTGCAGGATGTGTTGCATAAAGCCTCTTCCTCTTTCCTCGTGTGTGCAAACAAACAAAGCCCACGCTTTCGGAAGCAGATCATCTGATGAATTGGCATAAGGGTGCGGTTTATAAAACGCAGACAAGTCCTTTATTTTTAATGGTGCTCTAACATCCGCATGTACTCGGTTAGACAGAATATTTACCACTGCTGTAAGGCTAATTCATCAACCAGATGGTTATTTAGCTGCAAACGACACCGGGGACCAACCTGTGGGCACCCCACAAGATCCCACCAGAGGCACTGATGTGGCTGACACTCCTGCTCTTGAGAGCAGCATAAGCCCTAACCGCAGGTAAGAAGTCCTCAAGTCAGGACCAGCGGTCAGTCTCAGCACCCCTTCTGTAGTTCGCAGCTACACACACCCCCACACACACCAGAAGCAGAGCTTAAGCAAAAGAATCAAGGATTGAACAACAGTCAGGAAGGCAGTGTGGCCAGTGAACTGCAATGGAAAACCACTGCTGGTTTAAACTTCGAAACATAGGCAGCTTCATGAAGCATGTGCTTAAGACATGGGAACACAAACATCACAGCATAGCAGTAACTCAGCAGAACTGCATTCATCTTCTATTTCTGTTTCAGACTTCCTGTACAATCACGAGAAGATGGCTGGTCAAGCTTTGTTTAATTTCCACATCTGCAAAATCAACTCAAAAGATGAAAGAGACACTGAGGTTTAGTTTAGAAATGAAACTGTCTTGCAGAGAGAGACTGGTGAAGGTGACGTAACAGCTGTGGTGGAAGGATACAAGTGGATCTACCACAAGTCTACATGTCTGTGATAGCACCAAGCATTCACTGTGTGGGGAGCGCCATTAATTCACTGTCCCAGGCAGGTCTGTTAATGCCAGCTAGCACTGTTATCACTGTCTAAGAAAGAAACAAAACAAAATGTTGTTCTTGCACGATAAGAACCCGATAAGGAAGACACCAGAGGGGTGGTGGGATGCGTTTTCAAGCAGGAGGTTGTCTGGAGGTTGTCTTGCAAGAAAAAGAGGACAATTAAAGGGATAAATGAGGAACCAGACAGAGGCTATAAAACCTTAAACTTGCTAAACTAGGGTCGTTCAAGAGGAATGTGGCCTACCAGAAGCAGCACTGCGCTTGCTTAATAAGCTGTTGAATGTTAAGTTCTCTCCTAGGGGAGGCATAATCTTGCAATAATGAGACATGCAATGCATGAACTGACACGTACTACAACATGTAAGAGGTGTGTTGGGTTAGTCTGTAAACCCTGGAGTACCCAGCCAACGGGGAAACAAGGGAGGAACTTTGTGGCCAGGAATATGGTATAAAAATTCATGTATTGCTCTGGCAGGGCGTGCCTACTAGCTAGACACTCGCTCTTGCAAGAACGTAATGAAATTAACTGCTTCATTGTGGAGTCTGACCTTAGTCTCCTTTGCAAGAGGTTTTGCTCGTTTCCTACAACTGTCACAAACAAATCTAACCTCTGCACTGAAGAAATCAGCAGAGCTCTGTGATGGACTTTCCAATCAGTAAGAGCATCCCAGAGCCCTGGGATGCATGCCTGGAGTTTTTGAGGGGAAAAATCTGTCACTAGAAAGGATTGAACTTTCCTGCTGTCTTGCTGGCAAGCATTAAGCAAGCTAATACCAAAGCAATGAGCAGATGTTACTGCATGAAAAGAACTATCACTCTGAAGCCATCCGTGCATTTAGAATAAGGGTTACTCATCAAATACATATTCTGAAATCAGAAAAGGCTGTTGTGTTTCCCTAATCTGACTTACGGGCCAGAAATCATTGACCATTAATTCCTGCCTCAATTTGTTCCTTTTGGCAGGGTAAAGAGTGCCTCTTTGAAGAGATGCTAATTCTGATTTAGGGCTTTCAAGTGATGACGAATCCATAGCATCAGCAAGGAAAAGCAAGATGCTTTGGCTTTGTTTTGTATAAGGAATTTCACAAACATAGATTTAGAGACATAATGAGTTAGGTAGAAGGGGGGGGGCAAGAAGTGGCCCCATAGGAAGTAAGACTGCCAAGGAGTACCCAGGAATGGAGTTAAAACGTTGGTCTCGGATGAGGTGCCAAGCAGTGAACAATGCCAAGCGCTCAGTTAGAAGTTGTAACCGTGTGCCCTGGGAACATGCCACTTTCCTGACCCAGTGTGTACACAAGCAGAGCAGTGTAGCAAAACCCGAAGCTTCAGAAGCACGTCACTGTGATCCACTTACATTCAGGCAGCCCACAAACCTGCCCGCAAGATGTCCAGCCCTGTTTCATACACACCAGTGTCCTTTTGCAGCACATCAGGTTTGATCAGGACACAAGGAAAGGGGTTATCCTTGGATCCCAACCACAGTTTCACTTGCAGATGTTGCACCTTTACATGCACCCACTTCACTCATTCCTAACTAATTTCAACATGGACTACTAAAAGAGAAAGCGACGTTCTCACCATCCCACTGATGCGTGGAAAAACTCCGCAATCAAAATTGATTGTGAAGCAGGTATGTTTACTGTGATTTCAGCTCTATAGAGTTGGGTGCAGCAAGGGTCAGGTACCCTTAAGGATGCTTGCACACCACGCCGTAGCTTTGGCCTCTTATTTAAAGCAGTAAAACGTACATATTCAAAGGATTGCTCAACCGCCTGGTACATATGTATTAACTATCCCGCTCCTGATGTAAATTAGGTCTCCTGCCCTTTGCACATGCGCAGTCTTCTTACATGTTACAGGTCACACAACGTCATGCATCACATGTCTCATTAACTTGGACTTATGCCTCCCCTGGGAGGAGAAAGTAATATTCAACAGTCTATTAAGCAGGCGCAGTTCAGGGAGGGCTAGTCATTATCTTTTCGTATCTATGACTCAGGTCCAGTTAAGCGACATCCTCCCTCGTGGCTGTAGAGACAATAGTCTTCTCCTCTTTATCTTGTCCCAAACAATGAGGCGTCAAGTGATAAGACCCTGTTTACCTAGGGCTTTTAGCAACTCAAAGACAGGGCAGGCAAAGCATTTTTAGCAAAGTTAACTAATATTCAAACCTGTGGATATTTTCTACTTTCCCAACTCACCACTTCCTTGTGAAAAGAATGCAGCATTACTACCCCTAAAGGGAACTCTAAAGATGTTCGTGGTGAAGTGGAAATCTTTTTGTCGTAGTACGAGGAAATTGTGACTTGCCAGGAATGCTCAAGGACTCAGTGCGTCCTCAGTACTTGCGGTGTACTGGGTTCGGCTAAGATAGGGTTAATTTCACAAGAAACTGGGAGAGGCCGCAGCCAGGGTATCCAGGTTGAACCAGCCGATGATACCATATGATGGCACGTCCAGTACATATAAGGGAAGAAGTGGGTGGGGGATGCTGGCTGAGGAGAGAGCACAGTTCCAGTGGGCTCTGGGTGCTGAGCTGTTGCGTTGTGTATCACACACTTTATATATTATTTCACTAGTACTGTTGTTATTACTGTTGTTTCTTCTCCCTCTGTGTTGTTCTATTAAACTGCCCTTATCCCATGGGGTTTTACCTTTTTCTCCCGATTCTGTGTGAACCAGCTCAGGGTATTCTGGGTAAGAGAATTAGGAATAATGCTGGTTTGTTTGCACCTTCTGAAATAAAGCTGCAACTGGGAATGATGCTTTCAGTGTTTTCCAATGTTAGGATTTTTCAGTAATTGAAGGATTTTGGTTGGTACCAACTGGCAAAGAGTACAAAAAGTCTGCATTCAATGAGAAGGAGAAATCTACCACCTGACTGTTTTTCAGGTGAAAAGATACACAGAAAATCTTTCCAAATGTAAATGCAATCAGAAAGAAAAAACCCGATCGTTACACATCATGGTGGCCACTTACATAAAATTAGGTAATTTATAGTATAAATTTAGACTTTGTATGCCTGTTAAAATACAAAATATGTGAAATTGCTCTTTGGTTAAATGTATATTTTGCTTGCGCCTAGCAATCAGACACCAGTCAAAAAGGTATTTATGGGAAGGAGGGGAAATGTCTGTGCATGTTCTGGAAACCCCCACTCAGATCCAAACTGGACTTCTTATCCAGCTAATGACCTAACTCCTGAGATGCTTGCTGGGATAGTTTCCTGTAAATAATTTCCTGTAAAATTTATTTACCACCTATTTTATTCGTGTGTGATTGCAAGACCATCCCCATCTCACGGCGGGACGTCCCTGCAAGCCATATAAACTCATCACTTCTGGGTTTTGGTTTTTTTGCTTTTTTTTTTCCCAGTTATGTACCAGCACCTGGATTACGGACCTCTTCTCCGCAGATCCCCTTAGGTAGCCAAGGGCTTCCAGAACCTTTGGGTATCTTCCAAAAGCCGATGCATGTAGGAATTGTGCCAGGACCAGCTGCCACAGCACCAGATAGCCCAGCTGCGGAGATGACAAAACCGAAGTGGGAATAGCCCACTTAGACACAAAGGTGCACGATTAGCAGCTGAAGCACCTCAGAATTGTTTTAAGGCTTCTCAGGAAGCCCAAGGGTGTAGCTCATGCCCCTATAGGCCAAGAACACAAAGTTACCAGTTACTTTTACAGCTCAGAGTTCTCGGCTGCTACACCTTACCTACTGAGACTCCAGTTGCTACCCTGCTTAAAAATAAGTAAGTGCACCACAGTAATGGTTGAGGGGAAATAAAGCACGCTGCAAAGAGTCCAGTGACAGAAAAAAAAGTAACTTTTATGTCATCTTTTGATGATTGAGCTTTTAGGATCTAAGCTTTCAAGCTATCGTTTGCCTCTCTAGGGGCAGGGGACCACTTCTCACAGCAGCAGCTTTCAGAAGAGCATCAGCTGGCTGGGGAATCTAGTAACAGACTTGTATACTATAGTGTTTTTACAGCTATAATTCGATTGAAGATGCAGTTGGATTCACCTTCAAGATCGTGTGTGGAGGTGCAAGTGCTCTGTGTTACAGGCACACAGAACAACTGTAACGGCAAAGAGAGCACTGAATGATCCGCCAGTGCAAGGTGAGGGCAACTGGCAACTACAAATCTCTAAGATGGGGCTGATGACAGAGACTGACAACGGATGTGGGGCCAGTCATACACAGTAATTGGCCTTCCATAATATCAGGTTGGTCATAATGCTAAATGGTGGTGGTATCTTTCACTACATCTTTACTAGCATTCCATAATTCACACTTACCCTTTCTGGATGGTAGTACTTAAAAAAAAAAAAAAAAAAAAAGAAAAAAATCCATGCACTTCAGTAACCAAATTTGGTTAGATTCTGACCACATTCAGTGTTTTCAATCACTTGTTGGACTTGAAAGAAAGCATTTCATAGGACTTGAAGATTTTAGTATTAAGACACCCACGGGTTTTTTTAGGTATGGTATTTCCAAGCAAATTTGCTTAGAAAAAAATTTATTTTTTATATATTATTTATTTTAAGAACAATATAATAAACTGGTTGCTTAGTTAGTTGTTTTTTCAGTCCAATGTTAATTATAATTGGATGAAAGTCTGCACTGACTATTAATGAAATGCACCAACTAAACCTGAGCAGGTTAGTTTCTGTAACCAAAGTACAGAAGAATAACACTACACAGCTTTGCACTGAAGCCTCCAGGTGCTGCATTTACACTGCCTTTGTTGACCCCTCGTAGCACAGCACCATGTAATGCCAATTATAAATATCATTCTTCTGACCTCTCAGCAGCTGTATGTAGCACAGCCTTTCTTTCCTAAACCAGGATTTTATTATATGATGGGTCAGGTTTCTTAATCACAGTTAACACCTTTACGTTACAAATAACTGACATAGACAGTGAACTCAGGTGACACTAAGGAGACACTGTGCTAGGAGAAAAGGAGACAGCAGTGTTTCCCAGCACATTTTACACGTTCCTGACACTTGGGTAACCAGCCAGCAGCAGGGAGCCTGGTGCTGGCTTGAGGCACTAAGTCTTCCTGGAGTTAATGACAGGCAGAATGAAGAAACGAAGGCTGCATGTCCCTGAGTTACTAGGTAAGGTCAATATAAAGGGTCTTATTAAAGAAGTTCTACAAGAGCTTAACATGAAGTTAAGCAGGCTCAAGCTGCATGCTAGGAGACAGCCTAGTTCTACATCCTCACAAGGAGTTTCAAGCTGGCAGAGTGATGATTCTCCAAGAGACAAGTGCTAGGTTAAGACCAGACAGTTGTTACCACATCTGACCTCGTGCCTTGTTTTCTTTCTGTCAGATGCCTCTAGTGGCAGGGAAAACTGATCCAGCTGTAAATCAGCATTACAGCTCCTGCAATCTGATAGATTAAAATCGGCTTCTACCATCATAGGTAAAAACGATGGTGAGTGACACTGTCTTTCTGGGCTGACTTTCTCAGAATAGTGATGACCAAAGGAAGCTTCTGAACATATGGGTAAGTTTCAAGTAGCAAGAAAAAGACAGCTTTATATTTGTCAACCCAACAGATACCTTCTTCAGAATTGCTACACTGCAATACTTCATTAATTATCTGTTAACTTTGTCAGTGAGCACATAGCTCACAACGTGTTGTTAAAGTCAGCTTAGCGTGTCAAGTGTCCCTACTGAAGTGTCACAAATCTCTTGTGGGAGGCAACAAGGTTTCTAATTAGGAGTTAAACACCCCTTCTCCTCCTCCCTTCTCTGCATACCATTCTGTTCTTATCCCAGTAAATGAATGCTGTTAGCATGAAGGTTTCTGGGCACACTTTGAGCAGACAGCACTAGAGGAAAGATCACATCACTGCTGGCCTCACGACCACACGGCAAGCCTATCAAAAAAACCCCTCATGCAGGATCTGCCTGCCTATGGATTTGATTCTCTGGAAGGAGGAGACAGAACCCTCCCTGTCCAACCCCCTGTCCTTTTATTTGAAACAACAGGAATTTCTAAAAGGAAATAAACAGAAGCTTTCTAAATAGATGAACACAGTTTGGCCAAGCAGAGTTCTCAAGGTAGCGAGAACAAAGCTGCTTCTGGAGCCTTCCTCTTAGTGGCGTTAGGTTACAGAAGTGTCATGGTAGAAGTCCAGTCATGGGAGGTACAGCTGAGGGGAGGGAGAGGGAGGCAGAGGCAGAGAAGTACTACCATAGAGAATCAGCATCCCAAAAGTCCATCTTTCAGAGTAGGTGGGAGAACATTCCGACATGGGAAACAAAAAAAGGTGCTTTTCTCCTGTGGTTCCACCTGTGTCTTCACATAGTGCAGGCACTATGTATGCAGTTTGTGGTTACTGCATCTGGTCTGTCTGTCTCCGTGGTGGTAGTTGTTATCTCTACTATCAACATGCTGCAAATGCAAAAAGGCTTGCTCGATTCTTTTTAAGCCATGTACTAGGCGTCCTGTGACCTAATGTCCAGCAAGACAGTGTCCACAGGGACATTTTGCATCTTCCCAAAATTGACCTCCATCGCCTGGTCACTCGGCAGTGGTGTGTGTGCCTGGTACCGTCCAGGGCCTGGGCTCATGCACAGGGTCTGACACCATTCCAGGGAAGATGTGCAAAACAAGGTACCAGGTACTGTCTCACAGTTATTAAAGATTTTAGCTTAAAATAGAGGCTTTTCTAGTAAAATGAGACATTTGTGGTTCGTGGTTCGGCAATGTTGTGTCCCAGTTCCTTCCATCTTCTAGTGATGTTGAGACAATATTTTTCTAGCGGTCTCTGACAAGGAGGAACAAATCTAATTCACTGCAGGTCTTTGAGAAGATTAAAATCACAGACAGTTTTCCCAGGCAGTGCTGTATTTTGGAGCCATAAAAAGAGTTCAGCCATGAATATAATTTCCCTGGCCTCTCATATTACTGGTATCAGCAAGGTGCGTGTCAAAACTCAGCTGCCAGAAGTGTTCGAAGCACTCAGTGTAGCTCTCTGAGAATTTTGTCTCAACCTGACAAGCTAAATCCAGACACAGCCCTGGTTTATGCTGTGATTTTACTACAGTCACACGGAAGGAATAACTTACCTCAGAGACGAAGCTGACATATTTGAGTGTGAAATCCAAGGGAAACAGAGGGATTCAAAGAAAAGCAGGCCTAACTACAGCCTTTTTTGTAACAATCCTGTCCCTTAGAGAAGCAAATGAGTATTAAAATGTCACAGTTGAAACTTTCTTTGTAAAGGAATAATTTCATTGGAGCACACAGAGCATAAGTATTTGTACACCAGAAGAAAGGTCTGAGCAGGAGTAAAGCGTGTACTGTACATGCAGTAAATCAGGAGAACAAGAACAGTCACAAAAGCCAAGAATGGACACAGGTAAAAGCAAAGAACTGACAGTGCTGCCTGAAGCGCTGACAGCGTCAAGGCCACACCATGGATAACAGCATATCACAGATGGAAAGCAACAACTGAATGTTACAACTCAATCCGGCTCTGAGCCTCCTTTGTCAAAACAAAAGGCCGCAGGGATTGCGCAGCATCAGCACCAATCAAGAACCAGGGAGACAAGATGAGGACGTGATAGTTAGCAGCCCTTGTTCTCCATGCCACCACAAGTAATCCTGGTATCTGTGAGAAAATTGAATCAGTTTTGTTTAAAACAGAGTACCTTCCCCATCTGCGCTGTGTTCTCATACGAGTTTTTCCACATTTATTGTGGCAATAAAGTGGAAGAAAACCAGTTTTAATTGAATTTTATGAACAATATACTTACAATGCATAGAAGTAACTCAAATTACATTAAGTGTCGTGGCAAGACCCATCAAGTTTGCGAAGAGGACTACTAACCTTTCAGGAAGAAACAGCAGTAACTCATGATGAAAAGGTGGTAAGGTCAGAAAAACTGTCTCAACCCAAGAGAGTAGACATTGCGATCATGTTCCAGTTTGCACAAGTGTACAACTTAGACCTTTAGGCAGCCATGGATACTGCAGGCTCAAGACAAAACCACCCCTGATTGCTGCAGTACTGAGCAGAAGCCAAGTAGATTGCAGCAGATGCATATTCAATGGCTTAGTGTGATAAAAGACAGATTGTCACAGCTCCGGAATGATTAGCATGATATAAAGCTTACAAGGTAACCGAGTCACAAATTAAACAGTACTTAGATGACTAATAGCGCATGACTGTATATTATAGTCACCAGGAGTCCCAAATGTTCCTTCCTGAGTTCTGACCTAAGTCACAGAAGTTAAATCGAACTATCCAAATGCCTTGAGATTAAGAAAAAATATTGTGCTGACCCTTTTTTCTAATCTGACCTTACTCTGTGATGTACATATGCTTTATCTATGCACACCACTGCCATTAACAGCAAGGCTATTTTAGTCCCTGCCATAGGCGGCCTCATTCACGAGCTTAGCTGAAAACAAGACTGACTGGATATCCTCATGGTGTAGAACAGGCTGCAGCTGTATACACAAAACAAGCTGCAGTGTGGGAGCTAGAAGGGAACAGGTCCTGAACTTTAATAATATATAGAAGCACTGCTATTTTTGAGCATCTGCTGTGGTAAACATATGACTCAAAACATGCAATACAGCAGCCTTGATCACAAAATTTCCTCTCTCTCTTCAAACCCACTCTTACAGAGCACAGTAACCACGCTCTATACATTCAAATGCTGCCCATCTAACTTAGTACCTACTCTACAACTTCTGCCAACAGAAGCTTAGAGGATTGCTACTTGTTCTACTGGAAGATGTTCCCTTCACAGAAGGATATCATCTAGGCAAACACAGCATTTGACAAGAATGGGGTTATTCTCAAAGCAGAACTCACAAAATACTTAAAATTCTCACTACCACACAAACTCTATTTGTTATACCCAATAGTTAGGACACCCACTGAAAAATGCACTATCTGTTTTAGGGGCTGAATGTTTCCAGGCTTTGCAGTCCACTCAGAACACTGCCCTAAGAAAGTTCAATGCAAAAAAAAGAAGTTTACAGTACTCCTAACTCCTCCCTATTCAGATTAACATACTTCTGTACCTACGCCTGTGAGAAGCAGGACTGCAATTCTCTGTTCCTCAGCCTGCCTTCAGGTGTTAGATTACACAGACAGTAAAAACTGCTGATAACTAATGCTATTTGATAAACATTTTCTGTACACTGTGAATTAGATCTTAGTAGGAAATTTAATTTTCAACTGCCAACAACCAATACAGAACATAGTAGGGTACTGGAAGATCTGTAAGTCTCTCTTACAAGGCCAGCATACTTCATGTTGTCTCAAGGTAGGTGTAAAATGAAGTAACACAGGAGCAAGAATTGCTTTTCCTCTACAAGCCTTAAAGTCTTCTACAAATACCTCTTGCCACATACACTAGAATGCTAGAAGCGGTTCACAGTTGGGAAAATGACGATGGCTCACCAGGTATCCCTGAGATCCACTGCACAGCAGGGTCGGCATGTGGTTAAGCTGCATCAACAGCACCTGCTGGCTTGTTTCTCTCACTGCAGAGGTTTGGTTACCCAGCAGCCACTTTGCAACACAGCCATGCTGGAAATCAGGCAACAGACTGAACCCAGTCTCTGCACTATGAGTTGTTCAACAGCTGCAGGCTGACGGGAGGGATGGTGTAGTTTCCCTAGCTGGATCTCCCTCCATCTCTTATTGCAGTCTTGAGACTGTGAAGGAAACAGTATTTATTTGCTCTCAGATAATTTCTCCTGGAAGACTGGAGTCTGCAAAATAAAACCCCCAACACTTCACATTCAATCTGTGCATCATGTTGTTTTCAATATAGTGGATGTGTCCTTGGAAAGTCTTAATACTTGACTGCTGGGAAAGCATATGCAAACTCATTTGTTAACACATTGGTATATTAACTGGAACAAAAAGCATGCAGCCCTTCCCTCCTAATGTTCCATGTTTTCCAGCCTTGTCTGCCAGATCTGTAATAAACCACAGGTCCATCTAAACTCCAGGTGAGAAGGGTAGTTTTCCTCCTTAGGGTTTGTATCTGTACAGGATAGCATGTGATTCAGCAAAAAGCCTTTGCGATATCAGTCTGTGTAAATCTGCAGTCAAGAAGCAGTTTTGACAGTTACCACTTCAAAGCACGAGTCAAAGGAACAAGACAGCAAATCAGAGAAAAGAAACTTCTTGTTCCGCTTGAAAAAGATTTTATTTAAAAAAAAAGGTAGGGTTATTGTTTCAGTAAGGAAATATTAAATTCACTTTTTACATATGAAAATATTACAAAATAACAGTTCAGTGGCTATTACAGCGTTTTTTCCATGGTTTGGAACTCCGGCCTTTTTCACTCATTTTCATCCACCATCCACAGCAATCAAAAAACCAATTTTTTTGGTAATCCTGAAAAGTGTAGATCACATTATTAACAAAGTAAAGGGGTCCAACCGCCTCCTCAAGGTTTTAGTATTCATTTGATACCGTTATTGAGATACATCTACTCTGAACTACTTAAGTACATCAAGTACAGCAGCAGTACATGGTGACTTTTCCCAATGAACCTATAAAAGAGTGCTAGAATCAAAGCTCACTTGAACCAGTACATGTACTCCAAATGAGTTCCTAATTCCGTAATTAATTGTTAATTGCATTTCGAATACATGTAAGTATTCTCTTTGTTGCTAGCCAGTTCATTTTACTTTTAAACCTTAGAAGGACAATCTAAGGCTTAGACCTGCCCCACCACACATAAACTCTTAGAAGATTTTTCTTACATGCTGTCACTACCCAGCAATAAGGTGTCTACAGGAAGAAGTAACCCTTTTAGTCTCTGCCTTCTTCTTTAACCATGTCTTTACTTAGTATCAGCTGTAGAGATGAGGGCAACAGTACTTTTTTGATTCTATTCCAGATCTTGTTCTCTCATTTCTTCTATGTTACTTACTCATAATGTAGGTAGAATAAAATGCTGTAAGCTTTGTACCTGTTCCAGAAGTCAGTTATGAAGGGATCCAGCTGTTTTTGCCTGCTCTATAGGCAAAGGTCTCCTCTAAAACTAATTGACATTGATTCACACCCATGAACTTTAAACAATACAAATTCTTAACCTTAGATAGGAATAGAATGTGGGTTGTTTTGGTTTTTTGGGTTTTTTTCCTTCCAAATCAATGTAGAATAGTTCTGAAATTAGGTAGATTCTTTATAGTATGCTAACTCAGGAAAAATTTCAGTGTTCTGTCTTTTATACTGTTTTGTGAATCCAAAGCTCTGTATAAATGCAGATTAACAGGACCAGAATAGGACTAGTGTCCTGGGGAAGGAGGGATGCTTTTCATTAAGTGTTTGCTGGAGTGGAGAAAATTAATGATGATGTCATGATTGCATCAATGTCTTCACATACCTCGCTGATCATAAATAAGAGGTAGCAATAGCTAGAAATGATATATGCTTAATTATTTTCATCTAGTGATAGTTTTCCCCTGACAATAAAGAGGCTTCTTTGAGAAGTACAGCTGCTGCACATCTCAGTTTGGTGAACACACCCCACAGGTTACAGGGGTCAGTTCTTGTGGAAAAGCAGCACTTACGGTGATGCTGTTAATTACGTTCCCTGTCAGCCAGCCCCAAGTGCCAGCATTTTATAAGAGGATACCCATCAGTATCACTCAATCCATTCTGCTAAGTTCTGGAGCACTACCTCAACAGGGCTAAGGGAAAG
>NW_010397800.1:511-17296 GCF_000710305.1 Buceros rhinoceros silvestris | reverse complement strand
GGGAAAGAGAATGTACTGTGCAGGATGCAAGCACAGGCCTAAGGACTTCAGGGGATGCAACTTACTTTCCTTTGAAACAACTTTTGGACATTTCCACCCTCAATAGCAATAAAAACATGCTGTACTTCAAATTTTATTTAAACAGAGACTGTAGGATTGTTCTTCCAAACCAATATGCAGATTTTGACTTTAGATGGTAACACTATCGAAGGATGTCAAATGAAATGCAGATTGGCAGATTTGCTAGCTCTAACATTGATTCTCTCCTTTAATGTTCACTGGCACTAGAGGATCTGCCTTTGAGACCCTCAGTCAGCTCAGCCAAGGCAGAACATAATGGAAAATCCACATCAGAAAATCCATTAAGTTTCCATTTCCACTTAGGGAAAATGATACTGCTTTTTATACTGATGCATGAAGGACTCAAAAAGTAATGCTGACTTCTTAAATGCCTTAGAGTAAATCTCAGAACTCCTGGCATTTAAGGTCTGATTTCCCCTTGATGAAGACGAGACTTTTGGAAAACCATTAATCTAGCTTGATTTCACTCATTGTCAAATGCAAGACTTCATATGGTTAAGTCTCAGAACTCAAGGAAGCCTTTCGTCCTCTTTCTTGTCATTTAGTTAACAGATATATTTCAGGACATGTACTTTGAAACACTAATCACAGACCCTCATGTGGTACTTGCAAAAGGAGCTAAAAAGCTTAAAGTAATTACCTAAGCTATGTAACATGACGAGTTCCCAAATATTAGTTGACCCATGGTACTGGGGTCAGCAAAGTGCATGCAAATAGTCAACTGATTAAATTTTTCTTTGAGATTAGAATCTTAAGCTAGTGAACTAAAGCATTTTTCTTTTAATTTGACATAGACTAAGAAACAAGTCAAAGTGCCTAAAACATAAGTTAAACTCTAATAATGTAGCTGGCTCTCTGAATTCAAGAGGAAATGCACCTTCATCTCCGTTCCAAAAAGGTATCACTGTTGCATCAAAACAGTCTCATAGTAGCAATAACAGAAAGCTAATGCTAACCTGACAGCTGCTGTCTAGCATATTCCAGCTGTTAAGATGACCAAGTTCAAAACCAGTATTTGCTTCTACTAAGTTTGAGTAATTCAGCATCAGATACAGGTCTGGAGTCCCCAGAGCTCTCTGTGCCATGAAGATGTTTGCTACATGCTACTGTCTGGGGAAGACTGGAAGCTCCACAAATGTCAGGGAATAAGCCTGCCTCTTGAAAGGATCACAAAAATGGTCTTAATGTTGCTTGTCCAGAACAGTCTTAACAGTTAACTTTAATTTACTGGGTAGTCCCATGCTCCACTACAGAAATTAATGTAATTAGATATTTCTTCTAACAGATTCCAAAACATCACAGAAGAGCCTTTTTTGTACCAGTTCTATTAGAACACAGAACTAAGTCATTCCAACCCCGAAGCATTTATTCTAAAACATAAATCATTAAAGGGCTTCAGCTGATGCTGGTGCTCAGGAACGTAGTCCATTCAGAACATTTTTGCTCTGAAAGGCTGGAAATACTACGTTATCTCTGAGCGTGTAGCTCCCATTTTAAAACAGGTGAAACATTAAGAGGTTACCTTGATCTATTCCTTCTGTTCTTTTCCTTTTTAAATTTAAAAGTGCAGTTTGTGGCTCTTTTACAGCTTCTGCAGGACAATTAGGTCTTGGCAGCTGATTTCCTGGAGTGGGTCCTGGTCGGTTACTGAAATACTTCTGTTTCAATGCCTTAATGATAATGGAAGAAAAATAACCAAATAATGAGTATAAAATGACAGAACATCAGGTATAAGGACCTTAAAATGAATTAAAGCACTTGCAACTGAGATTTCAAAACTACTGGGACACTTTTATACTAGAAAGTGACTGTGGGGCAAATCAAGATTTTGTGTTCTCAGTGACTACCCACAGCACTTTGATTGTAAGCCACGAGATAACTGTGTATTGTTACTTCTAATTAGAGCTCAGACGTCCTGACAGAACTCTAGTCTACATTGCAGGTCTTGTACAAACAGCAAATTTCTGGCTCTGAAGAGCTTACATTCTGAATAGACAGATAAGACAAGAGGATAAAGAAGAAAGCAGGATAAAGAAAGATTAAAAGAATATATCCAAAGTCTTGATCAGATCCAGGACCTAGACACCAGATGTTTTGCTAGCTTTTAAGATAGGTCTTTCCCCACAACTTCTTTTAACTGTGCTGTTTCTACACTGTAAACTGTGAGAATAATGTAGAATTAGTTTGGGAGAAACACAAGTGAGTAGGGTTAATTTCACGCACTGGAATTACATACCCTATTTTAAATTTCAGGAATTCCACAGCTTCCATAAACTGCATGTAAGGAAAAGAGGCTAAGGTCTTTCTTAGGTAATCATTACTCTTGCTAATGTCAGTTACATGGTATTCAATGCCAAGTATAAATCAAGCCAATATAGTAAATGCAAGTTGTTTCCTGCCTTAAACTGTGGCATTGTCAATGAAAATGCTGGACTAGAAAAATCATACACATTCAATATTCAAGTCACCATCAGGTCAACAATATGACCTGTGAAATGACTCCATACATACCAGCTAGTACAGAGGTGTCCCAGGCATAGCAGAACTAGTTACTTGGAAACTTATACTGGAAGTTCTTAAAGGTGGTGAGCACAAAAACTTGAGTGTGCTCCAAAAAAGTCTTCCAGCAAAGAGATAAGTAATAGATATACTAATCCCCTGGACTGGGATCTGCCTTGTCTTAACAAGCAGTAAGGGAATCCTGCCCTTAAGGAGGCAGCTCTGTTTCTTGCATGCTTCTGTAAGTGTAAAGTGACAGAAATACAGTTTTGAAATTGCCAACTGCTGTATCTTCCTCATAGCAGAAATCAACATTCTGAAGTAGAATATTCTGCAAGATTTTCATTCAAACTCCTTCATTTCTCCCTATCAAGGAGTAGCAAAATTGAGATCCATTTCACCCAAGTATAACATAATGGAAAAGGATACTCAGATCAGAATGATGGTTTAAATCATCACACAATTTAATGTCAAAAATAATCAAAAAAGTTTAAATTAAATTGAAAATGGGACTGGATGAAGTAAAGACAAAAATCTTTCAAACCTAGGGAATAAGATATGCTATGTTAGGTGTTAAGTTGGAAGCTTTAAGTGACTGAATTTTGAATATCAAATATAATTGACTGTCTGAAGGCCAGGACATACACCTTTTAGTTGCCTCCCTTTGCTCTGCATTGGGAATGGAGAGCATTATTTATGCCTTTCAAAGTTCTCTATAAAACTGGAGATATGTTTCTAGTATTTCACAGACAGAACTATATGACATTTCATTTCAAACCTGGCTTACGGGATTCAAAGCACATTTATCTGATAGTAACAGTAGGATAATGAACATTAGGACATAATGCAAGTGTACTATACCTGAGTAGCTGTAACTCTTGTGCAAGGATTAAATGTAAATAAACCTTGCAGAAGACTGAGCAAATCATCACCAGCTGCACTGAAGATATGTTGAAGTGGCATTCCAGGAAAGGATTTAAATGTGACATAATCTGGAAGACTTTTCATCCCCTACAAAGACCAAAAATGGAATGTGTGTTTTTCATGTTAGAAAGAATTCAGCTTTTCACAGAAAGGGAACTTCATATGTTTGTCTTTCAGCAGAAGCAAATTACCTTTCAAAACACCTTGCTAATACATAAAATAAATGTAGGAATAATAGGTCATAAAGACAATTTTTAAAAAAAAATTATTACACTTGTTTCACACTATCTCTTTCCAAGGGCTCTATCCTGCCCTTGCTTCAGAGGTGACCAAACCAAAAGGAAAAACTGCTAACAAAGAAATTATGAAAGAACTTTAGACTGGGTGCAAACAGATGAAGTAAACATTTTTTCTTTTGCAAACTGTCATGGTGGAAGAAATAACTTATAACTTAGTCCAAGTTAACAATACCCTGTCCTCCTCAAAGTTAGCTATCATCATGAGTGTTTTCAGCTACTTTTGAAACACATAAACCTTTTACCTGGGGAGGGAGGAAGGGAAGGAAAATACACCAAACAATCAAACAGCAGATGAATTTTGTACTTTTTTCTTCTGTAAGAAATCAAGCCCTTTGTATTAAAATTCTGTCATAAAAAAGATCTTGTAATAGACAATCATCCAAACATAGTATTTTAAAAGTGTTTTAAGTATTATAAGCCTCTAGTCATCACACTTCATAAGTTTATTCCAGTAAAATAAAGTATTAACACTGAAGTGAAAAATGTGCTCAGTTAAAATCTTGATAGTGAAGGTTTCTATTCTTGAAATGCACAGGTTTGCAAAGTAATTTGGGAATGCTTCATTTCCGTTGCACTCGTGAATCTCCTATTCCCTCCTTTCCCCGCCTGTATCTTAACTCTTCCTCTCCTTCTCAAAGAAATCAGAAATGCCATTGCAAAAATCTGTATGCATTTTATGTAGAATCCCAGAGCAACAACAGAATTGTATAGTAGTCTCTTATATAATATTTCTCTGTGTGGCTATAGCTCCATCTGGGGATTGCGCACTAGAGCATTTAGGCACCATTCACACACAGGAAAAGAGGCACGGAGATGGAGCAGTGGTGAGATGTGATAACTAATTAAGAAGCCCAGATAGTGCTTCCACAACTCAAACACAAAAGAGGACAGGACCCCCCACGCTCATCAGCTGTCCAAGTTGCCCATCCAAAGAAGCCATTCTCTGTTTCCTGTCAGTTTGCCTGGTAACTGTGGCTATGTAGGTCATTGTGCACCTGACATTAAGTTTAGCCTAGTTATTAATGAATTACCGGATTTACTGTCGTCTTGACCCAGATAATGATACTACTGATTTGTATTTGTTACTGCACCATTATTCTCAAATAAACTGCTTATCCCCAAAGATACTGCTCTGGTGTCTGTTGCCATATCCTGAACCCGTAACTTGGCTGGGCTGCCTCTGGTGTCCGAAGTGGGATATGGTACACAGAATCATTACTTGCCCCAGCCCTGTAGCAGGTACCCTAATAGGTTAGTTTGTTCTGCCCATGGATACCGGATTCTCTGACAGAGGGACATACCTGTTCCTTTTTCCCTAGCTACTTTAATTAGAGAAAGACAAAATCATGAAGGGGAAGTTATTCTGCCTTTTCCTCTTTGCTCACTGCCTCAGAAATACTAAGCACCATTTAACTGCCGCCAAAATCTGAGCTGTCTCCCATCGAAAAGAATTATCTTTAGCCCAGCAGGATACTCAGCCTGCGATGGAAGACAAGACTGTCGTCACTGCCGGTGATAAAAGCGTGCAGGCTTGCTGGAGGCGTAAGAGCTCCTCGTGACCCCCCTGGTGGCAGCACCTGCCCGAGAAAAACTTGATCGGCAGCCAGAAGCTACAGAAAAGCATAAAAATACATAAAGCTTTATATACTGACCACTAAGACTGGGAGTAAAATATTTGGCCCAATTTGGATTCAAACGATGATACATGAAATTTTTGAGGCCCAGACTTACGAATCCCATCAATTATTGAAACTTAGTATGATACTGACGGCAGCATCACAGGTGTCTACACGCCCTTTCACAAATTAAGCAAGTGCTATCGCAGATCTGTTACTGTAGTTTACTTAGCCTGGCTTGGAAATATGAGATGGAGATACCATCAAATTTCAAAATCAGAAGCCCAGACCCTCACTTTAGGGTCTGGAATCCGACTACAAATTCCACCAGAAAACAGACACTCTCCTTTGGGCATCAGTAACTTATTGCCCTCAGATGACCGAGGACACTGGCTATTCCCTGGCCAATCCTATAGATTTAGAATTAAGCATAATTAGGTTGGTTATCAATCACTTCTTTACCTAGTTGTTATCCTTGAGTGGCTTCTTAATTGTTTTAGTTGTCATATTGAAGATTTGTACTTGGCTTTTGTCCCGTACTGTTCTGATGGTTTCTTGACACACCACCTTATTGACTGTCTTGTCTCAATCAATTCTTCATCACTCCAGGACCAGGCTCCTCTCCACACCTGACACTCCCAGTGAGGTGGGTAGTGTCAACATCGGTCTTGGCCTTATGCTGCCATGGCAAGAAAACCATCCTTTGCTCACCCAGTCACATAAGCAAGGGGTGAAAATGTGGGGATAGTATTGCCTTATGAAGTGTCTCCTCCATATGATGATCACATATCTTAAATGGCTATAGTTCCTTTTCATGACTGCGCACTGCTTAAGGTAGCATCTGAGTACCATTCATGCAAAGGAAAACTGTCACCGAGGGAAAGCAGAGGTGGGATATGAAGACTGGTTAGCAAGTCCAGAGAGTGCTTCCACAGCTCAGTTATGAAAGAAGACAGTCTGATCAGAGAATTCAGGACCCCATGCCCTTCAGCTAGTTCACGTCACTCATCAAAAGTTATGCCCAGCTTTATGCCCAGCTTCCTGTCAGTCTACCTCATAAACATGGTTAGGTAGGTCATTGCACATGCTAAGTTTGGCCTGGTATTACTGAATTTATTGTCATCTCAGGTATAATTGTACTAATAATTTATATTTGTTATAATACTGTTAGTCTGAGATAAACTGTTTATCCCTAAAGCTGTTGATCCGGTGTTTCTTACTGTATCCTAAAATTATAGCTTATCCAGACCAACTTAAGTCCCTACTCTAAAAGTGATTAAAGCCTTTCAGATTAAAGCAGACTAATTAATGAAGGATCTCAAAAACAACATGCAACAACAATAATTTCACACCAACTGTCATGGGAAACTGTGTTTCATTACTGTTGCTTAACGCTAACAACACTGGTATATTGACCAGAGATTTGCCAAGAGAAATCATAAATGTCAGCTGCTTATTCTCTGCTTTGTGAGGTCAGGCACCTGCCTTCTGAAAATCTACTCAAGTATTTTGGTACACCTTTCAATTTAATTTCAAAAGCTAAATTAGAGAGTGTCTAGTAAAACTATTATCAGCCTGTTAAACGAAAGAACTCACGGGCCACTGTTCCTCTGTTGGAGTGCCCAGTGTTTCAAATATTCTTGTCAGCTGGTCAAGATCAGAGTCTCCAGGCAAAAAAGGAACCTAGAAGGCGGCAACAGCATTTGATTGAATTAACTTTAGAACTTCAATTCTAGAAAGTAGCTTTGAGGTATCACTCATAATTGCAGGGCAAAACATCTTTGTATACCAGCTGCCCACAAAGAGCTACACTGAATATCGGAGGCTTTCTAGTGATGTCCAAAGACATTCAGAAGTTTTCTTGCAACACAGGCTTGATATCACAGACTTGCGATAAAGAGCTAAACATAAGATTCAACCACCATGTTAATTTAAAATAACTAAATGCCAGAGAGAAAAGATTTTACATTTCAGTTGCCAGTTTAAAGTCAGTCTGTCACAGCGATCTTTCCATCATCTCCTCCCTTTAACCTTTATATTCAAAGCATTTAAAGTGCACTGCAACTGTATTACACAGCAGTTATACTGACAGAATGAGATCATACCACGAGGGACAGTAGTGACCCACTGCTAATCAGTGTCATGTCTCATTTTAATGAGGCAAAAGACAGAAGAGGGGTTATTAGCCCAGTTCACTTTGTAGCTTGCTTATCAAGGCAGTGCATGAAAGAAGGGACTTTGGGACCAAAGCAAAATTATGAAGAATTAGAGGCAGTATTTAACTAAATGAAAGACTGTAATGAACATCCCTACTAGGCAGAGTACTAAATTTTTGTGTCAGGAAAGCCCCTTGAACATAAATGGCTTTTGTAAAGCTCCTGGAAGTTGCGTTGTCCCTCAGCCCAGTACACTCAGGAAGAAAAAGGACAGATACATTTAAAATTACCACAGTGATAAAACTGAACCATAACACATTTTCTGCTTTGTAAGAAACCAAAGAATCAACAGAATTTGACAATTTGTTTGCTTTCTGACTTCCCTTGAGTTTATCCAACTTTAGCAGATCTACTGCGTATTTATGTACACATCAAGGGCTGCTTAAGCAGCCACTGGATATTTCCATTTCTGAAATGCCAACCAAATTGTACCAGCACACCTGTTTGTGTGATAAACCAAGGCAGAAGATTTCTTTCAAGGTGTTCTCAGACAGGCTAGTTCCCCAACCTGGTTCATGACATGGCCACACATGCATGTAAAGTACAGCGCAAAAACTAAGCAGAAGCCACTTACTCATGGAAGATAAATTATACTGCAGGCTACTTCATGCTTTCAGCTGTGTCTGTGCCCCTGCCCTCCACTTCCCAATTCACACTTTCATGTCCTCTCCAAAGTGCTGCACAGTAAATCATCTAATTGAGTAGAACTTACTTGAGGACCATTACATCTGCGTACCATCTTACGAGTGGCACAGGATCAGCCTCATGATAACCTTCAGCTTCATTCCACTATTGCCAACTAAGCACAGCTTAGAAAAACATCAGTCTTCTGCTCATTACCAATAAAACCCCACAATTAAGGTACTGGTGACAATTATTTACAGGTACTGAGGAACAATGTATAAGGGACAAAGTATGCACGTATCTATGACATCACATTTCTAGAATGAGAGCAAATGAAAACTGATAGAAGGCTCTGTGAAAGGATGACAGTCAAGAGGACTGGAAGAATTATCTACTCAACCTTCCCCAAGGCAAGACTGTGATAGGTTTGTTGCAGGTTTTTTGCTCAGCTGTTTAAGGACTTTGATCCTGATGCTTATGGAACCTCGGTCTATTCCAAAACTTCACTTCCCTTATAGTTAGGAAGCTTTTGGAAGCTTTTTTCTTCCTGCCTCTTCTTCCCTTCCTACAGAGTCTAACTGCAGGCAAGAAAGGAAGCCCACATATGAAGTTGTAATGTGCCAAAGAGCAAATAGAGTGCTTACATTTGAAGACTTACCCTAAGAAGCAATTCAGCTAAAATACAACCAACAGCCCACATATCGACACCAACACCATACATTCTAGCACCAAACAATAGTTCTGGGGCTCGGTACCATCTGAAAAGAAAACATATTTTGGGAAAATCACCCAGCTTTTCTCAAGTCAAATACTGTATATTGTAGCAATGCAAGAACTACAAAGAGGATACTGTTACTGCCTATATATTTGTCAGACACTGAGTTCCACCCTGCAAAGTGTTTTAAGACTGAACATAATTGTGCATTCCTCAATACAGCATCACATATAACCATAAGTTAACAGCTGATTAACAAGCAACAGAACTGCAGCTGTGCAAAGGAAAAAATTATTTAACAGGCAGGTTTGCATGTTACAGACCAGTATTTTCTTAAAGTTTATGTTGAAGTAACGACAGAAAGCCAGAACTCCTTCTGGCTTCCAAAAACCTCCATACCAGACTTAAGTATAGAGACAAGCTTCATGCAAAATGAACCTTGTCAGCACTTGTTTTTTAAAACAGCTATAACCACTGCCTAAGAATCAAAGTTTATCTAATACACTAATCTGATACAGGCTGCATTTGAAACTACTGCAGTGGATGCATATTCTAGTAGTTCTTATGGAGACTTTAATAAACAACTCTTTCTTGTGTTTTCTTCATGAAGCTCTTGCCACTACAGCCACATCGCACGAGCTAGACGAACTTTGAACAAGTTGATTTGACATAACATATTTTGAGAGACACTGCAGAAGAGCTACATAATCACTATCTAAGTAACAAAACAGAATGTCTTACCTCGTTACTACCTGATGAGTATATACTCTGTTTGGGCTTCCAAAAGATTTTGCCAAGCCAAAGTCAGCCAATTTTAAAACACCATTTTCATCTAACAACAAATTATTTGGTTTAAGATCCTGTCAGTATAGAGAGAAAAGAGTGAAATCTGCCAGTGTTGATAAAAACATACAATGAACCTTGTGACAAGTATGCCATAATAGTATTCTAAAATGCAGGCTTTTGGTTATACAATAAGTCTATATCGTGAGGAAAAAAATTTTTAAAAAAGAGAAAGAAGTATTTAATCATAGGTGAAAACCACAGTGAAACACATACATTTGAATATTATCATATATATGCTGCAGAGTTTAAAAGAAAACATGATTCTTGACAGATTTTAGCTTTGCTGCAGGAACTCTGTCTGAACTGCATAATTGCTAAAGACCTTGCAAATGTTTCAAATAACTGTAGAAATTATGCAAGTGATACAGTTTAATACAGTAACAGTGCATTGTGGGTTGACCTCTGTCCAGCCACAAGGCACCCACACAGCTCACTGTTCTCATCCCACCCTCTCAGCCCCAGCAAGATAGGGGAAAGAACAAGCAAAAGCAGGAAAATTCTGGGAGCAATATAAAGGCAGTTTAACAGGTGAAGGAGAGAGGAAAAAACCCAAACAAGCAAGCAATGCAATGGAAATCATTCATCACCTTCCAGAAGCAGACCAATACCCTGACAGTCCTCTAAGCAATTGCTACCCTGGAAGACAAACAGCCCCCACCCTGCCTTCTTCCTCTACCCCAGATCTTATTGCTGAGCATGATGTTACAGAGCATGCAATATCCCCCTGGCCACCTTGGGTCAGCTGTTCCAGCTGCTTCCCCTCCCTTCTTCTTGCCTACGCCCAGCCTGCTCTCTGGGATGAGGATAGAGGGGGAAAACTAGAAAGCCTCCACGGAGCTCAAGCACTGTGCAGCAAAACATCTGGTGTTAGGCACCGTAAGGGCTGTTGTGAAGAAAGTCAAATACATCCCAGCCAGATCCAGTTCACAGTGCTAAAGTCATGTGTAACTTGAGATACTTTTATATAAAATACCTAAATGATAACCACGTCAGTAATGCTTAACTTTTCTGGTGCTGCTATTTTATTCTCCAACACAGCTAGCACAAATGCTTATTATGGACTAAGAACATCTGAACTTCCAGACTAACTTCATTAGACTTCACACTCCAATTGTATCAAATGTGACTTTTGTTAGAGCATAAAGGCTGCTTACCCTGTGTAGAATCCAATGCTGATGTAAATATTCTAATCCTTGAAGAGTCATCAACATATATGCCTTGATGTGAGATTGTGTCAACACAATACTAGAATCCTTTATAATAACCTGTAAAGTGTTAGATTTATAGTAAAGCTTACCATGCAAGATTAACTTACTTCCACTCTTTCAGCTCAAAAGTTATTTCATCCCAGAGTTTCAATTGGCAGACACATATTCTCTATAATTCTCAGCTTTTTTCACAGAAAAATAGGTCTATTCTGGAGATCAGAACTGATGATGATGGAGATCAGCCTGCATGAACTTTGCATTACCAGCAAGTAAGAAAACGCGTGGGAAACACGAGCTTATTATGTCAGTTCCAGGTTGATACCCAACGATGTACAAGACAAAGATGTACACATAAAAATGACAAATGAGTCAGTAAACTTGAAATAATGTTCCCACTTATTTCTTCTTTCTCTGTGCAACCTAAACATCTGATCCACTTGTAAATGCAATGGTTTCCTTTTCTATTTCCAAGAAGACCAGGAGATACGGTCACTGTACTGTATTTTAACAAATCTACTCAAGTTTTCTACATTCTGCACTTTTTAACATTAAAATTCTATGTAAACATCCTGTTTGTAAGTATTTTCTATACTAGTCCCCAAAACTTGCTTTTTAATACTACTGTCCAGTTCAGCAATCGCCTTTCCTAAGCTTGAAGTTGTTTGGGACTTACAAAATAGCTAAGACTACACAAAATTTCATGTATGCAGCACATGCCCAATCACAATAGGCTGCAGTCTCAGATGGTGGCCTGAGCAATACCACAATGCAGTTAAAATACTCTGCATATCTCAAGCTAGTACAAAAATATTTCATTCGTCTTTGTACACTCAATCTTTTTCAGCTTTTGCACGCTGCACACTTACTAAGCAAACAGAATGAACCCTCTAGAAAGTTTATGCATTAACTTCTACTAGTGAACAACGGGCCTAACCTTTTCGGTCTCGCATTCATGCAAAGTTTCAGCAAGCCTGTCAGTGTTTTCTTCTAACATTTTAAATGCAAGCCCCAGTTCCTAACAGCATATGTGTAATGAGCTAGGTTAACAACTACATTAACTTCAGTCCAGAGTAGGTATAGTGTGTGCATATAAAGATCTGACATGAAGGGCCCTCTAAGACAGTCTTCCAAAAAGAACAATCTTCCATCCAAATATCTCATACTAAGATACTCACAAAGACAAACTGACTTAAGATCTTAGAGAATTAAATACCTGTAAGATGCTGATTTGCAAGTGGCTAGCATTGTTACATTTAAAAGGTGCATGTGATTTTAGTACCAGCTCATCACTTGGCATGCTTCAGTATCACACTTACTTGAACACACCTGATGGTATTACGCTTACCAGCTGAACTGAGATACTGATCTACACCTGAGGCTCTACACTCTGACTGGAGTCCCAGAAAACTAACATAGTAAACATAATCTGTTTCTTAAAGATCGTGCTGACAAGTATTTTAAAGTAAAGGCACTATCAGCTGAGAACTCACAGAAAATGTCAAATTACTCAAACTACTTAATGATCTTAATCAACTGACATAATGAAAGTCACCTTTCTAACATGGGCAAATGTAAGCCTGCTAAAGTAGTATTTTCAAAAAACATTTTGAAGATACTGAAATTTTAAAAAGTCTTTAAGCAAGTCTTACCTCTAGATCAGTTTCCATAAAATCAAACACCAAGCTAATATTGGACTTGTGTCCAAATGCGTCTAGAAGCTGTAAAACAAAATATATTACGGTGAAGCATACTCTCATACTTCCAGTTTTCTGAAGTTCTGCAACATTTTAGTCTGCATGTGGATATTCAGCTTGCTGAATTGGTTTGTTTTTCTTACTCAGTTTAGCTTCTTAACTCGGTCTCCCAAAAAAAGTCCCCGTTAAGCACGGTAATAACATTTTGCACAATTGCCCATCCTTCCTGGACTTAGGGGAAAAAAAAAAAATAGGAGGAAGATGTAACTTTACTGTGCTAGCTACAACAGATAATCTAATGCAAACCTTGTCCTCTCCCCAGGCTTTGCCATTCTACAAAACTCCTACCCTTTCTTGGGACCAGTCTAAATTTTCACATGAATTAGCACTGTGCATCTGCTGTGTGTATCTGTATCCTGTAAGCATGCAGTATTTAGAAAGTCTAAATGTTAGGCTTATTAACTTCCTTTCAAAGACATTCTTAAGTGTGTGTTCATCTTCGTAGCACACTTTCCAGGATAAATAAAATTCTCTGGAGAATATCCAAATGGTCCTTTCTTAGGATGAAGCTGTGTAACGATAGAATCAGTTTTTAATTCGAGGTAACACAAGCATGATGCCGAGTAAGAACAAGAGATCATCTAGCCTGGTATTCTACCCTCACGATGAGGAAGGGATGCTCTCCGTGGCATGGCGTGTTCCTTACAGTCACGGTATACTGACCATGGGAATCACCCAACTGGAAGATAGCTGTTTGCGTAGTTCATAACAGCAGTGACAGTGCTCATGCTCTTCCTCTGCAGAAATATGGGACAGTACGCAGATGAGCCTACATGCTTGCCTGCTTTTTGTAAATCATGCCCCTTAAACTTCCAACATCCACAGGAGCCTTATCAGGACTGCTAAGAGAGGTAAGACCTTCTCTGCTGCCTTTGGTACCTGCCTGTGGAGCTGCTGACCATAAACTTGTCTAGTTTCTTTTTGAAATGCCAGTGCTATCCTTCTACCACAGCACCCCTGGAAATGCATTCCAGAAATTCACAACACACTGTGTCAAGTAGGACAACCTCCACTCTTACAACCCCCTCTCTCCAACAACGCAAGTATGTTTTAAACACTTCTCTTAGTCCTAGTAGTCTGGGGTTTTGCAAGTATCAGTTTTGCATGCACTTTACCTACCACGTCAGTTTTGCAGACCTCCCCATTCCCAGCCTTTCCCACTCCAGCATAAGGAATCCCAGCCTTTTTCATAAAAAAGATGCTTCCTCTCTCTGCCATTTCAGTTGTCTTTCTCTGCACATTTTTTTTATTTTCATAGCTAAAGCAACCATTTTGAAAGTAAACTCACAATCCAGAAGGGAACCATATTTACACTCTGAAAAAGTTAAATATCTGGAACATTCCTATTTGGTCTAATATTTACGGCAGACCTTAAAATGATCACTATTAGCTAATTTTAAAAAATCTTTATCTCCACCTGTGCACCTGTAGCTGGAAGCCAACCTAAACGCAACTGAAAAGATACAGGTTTTACTCCTTCCAACGTGGGTATTAGACATCAGCACTCAAACCTAATAAGCCGCATGAATCCCATTTTACCATTACTTACAAATGCCTGCTTTTGGCTGTCACCAATTCCATGTGAAGCAAACAACCAAGTAAGTTCAGCACTGCCACTCATTTGCAAGTCTATCAGAGATGCAAAATCAGGTAATCTAGATTTCCACAATTCTCCCCACCATTAATAACCACATAGCCCCAGGCTAAAAAGTTATTGAAATAGGCGTTTTGCCGTAACAATTGTTTAACTGCCCATTTTGGCCGAAAAAAATAGCTCAGAAAATTAAGTAGCATCTCCATGACCCAATTAATTCTAAATTTCAGCTTGAACGTGTACCATGAGTATTTCAGCTCTGATTCTAGAAACAGCATTCCTTTTACTTACACCAATAATATTCGGATGGCTTAGCTCCTGTAACAATTTTATCTCCCTGAGGGCTGTTCTGTTGATTCCTATGTTGAAAAAAAAAAAGTGAAAAAAATGAAAGAACAAAATTAAAACCCATGGATTAGCTCCAAAGAAACCTCTCATTCTGTTACTCATGAACAACTTACTACTACAACTACTTTCTCATCACTCAACAATTTGTTGCACAACAAGTATATTGCCACGTAGATAAATAGATTGCTGCAGAATAAAAGTGGACATGCACCTTCTTCCACCTCAAATAAATTCTACACCACAGTAATCGGATTTAGATTACGAAGCAAGGTGTCCCCCTTTTGGCAAAAAGGAAAATTTCTAGCAAAAGCCTAGCAAAAAAGAAAAAAAAAAAAAAGTCACCTTTTTCAGGTTTTTGTAAGGTTTGGTTTTATTTTGAAGAAAAGTACATCTTGCAAATATCAGTTCTTCAACGAGATTCACTTCCACAAGACGGCACACTGACAAACCTCATGAATTTCTCACTTTTCTTTTTGACACAGCATTATTTAATAAGGCAAGGCACATATAGTTTTCTGTATTCATGCTGAGGCATAAAAGGTACAATAGATAAAATCTGCTCACTTTTGCTTGCATCCTTTAACAGCCAGATTTTATGCAGGAAAATCTGGGATGAGCAGTAGCATGGAACGGTGCATTTCGGCAGTCAGGCTGACTGCGTCACATCAAACCATGATTCCTGCAGAGTAACAATTTCTCCTTCAAAATTTCTGGTATGTAGGCTTGTACAAAAACTGACTGACAAGCCAAATGCTCCTGTGGTATGTTGAGTAAGAAGTTTCAGCTGCACATGAGCTGAAAAAACAGTGTTCTCCCAAAATCTGCGATACGAGTCAACCCATAAGACTCTAGCAAAGTTTTGGGCAAAGCTACATGGATTACTTTACACTTCCTGCTTTGCCTATTTTTATTACCTCTTTCTCCTGTCCCTGCAGTTTGGGAAGCAATCCTCTACTAAACCTTAGACTAGGAGTTGAGTTCATTTTTCTCAGCAACGTTATGGTGTGGGAAATTAATGTCCCAATTTACAAACACAAAGCAAGAAAGCACAGCTTCTTCAGCATGAATTTGTTTTAAAACTCACCATCTTTAGCTTCTGATCTATGTCCCAGTTTAATCTGAAAAGAAACATTTCATATTATAAAAGGTGTAAGACATCTACCCCGACAATAGGGGGTACATTCTTTAGTATTACTTTTCTGAGACAGAATGAATTTCAGTACCCTGAAGCAATTACCCACCTAGGGCTGGTTTTGGGGGTTTTTTCCTTTTAAAAAATTATTGTCACTACAGCATTAGTTTTTATAAAAGCTTAAAAACAGTCACGATGGCACAGAAAACAGACAATAACACAAACTGGCAGCATAAAACGCTTTGTGGCCACAAAGCTTTATTATATGACTAAGGAGCTTCTCCTCAGGGAGAAATGAGGACAAAGTAATTGACAGTCATCTTAGAACGAACATATATTAAACCATAATAAATTTATAATAAAATAAACACACTCTGTAAACTTGGGCTGGCTTAAACTCCTTCTTTTTCAATCATCTACTGCCCTGAAATTTTCAAGTCCAGAATCCTGCCGCTGACATTTTCAGATGATAAAATATTCTGACCAAAACAAGAGAGCTTTTTCACAACAGCTGCTACTAGTAGCACCCATACAGCAAAAGTATTATAACGCTAAAAGGGATTAGTGTATCAAGCAAAATCACTTACTGATGATATGGCTCAACTTGCCTAGTAAAGAAGGCTCTTTAACTAACCAAAGCACGGTAAAGAGCATTTTTTAATCTCTCACAAAGCATAGCTAATCACCTATTTTTAACACAAAAACTTTCTGCAGTCTTCAGATACTATGAAGGCAACCACTTTATGATGTTTTCAACATTTGAATTTAAACAAGTAAGCAGCAGATCTAAGATCACTTTTTGTCAGTTAAAAAAAAAACAACCAACCAACCAAACCTACCATCAGTTACCATCCATGCCAAAGAACTTAATGAGGACTAACATTCCTGGACTGAAAGAAACTGGACATGGCAGGAGGAAAAATTTTGAA
>NW_010397800.1:0-401 GCF_000710305.1 Buceros rhinoceros silvestris | reverse complement strand
AAAAAAAAAAAAAAAAAAAAAAGGAGGGGGACACCTAATAAAGTCTGAAGTTTGGAACAGCATGTGGTTTTTTAAAATAAATTTAACAAATAACAAAAAATTCAAGTTACAGACCAGGCAACCCTTCAGAAGCTCAGAAATGAAAAAGCTAGTCTCTCTTCTAGGTCTGTGTGGGGGCATTAAAGATAAGTTAACCTGATCATTTAAACAGAACACTCTAGAAACAAAAATATATATTCTCCCATTAAGTCAGTCAAAAAAAAAAATCACTAAGCAGAGAGCAATCAGACACTTCATCACGTAATGGGAAAACACTGACACTCACCTTTTTAATAGCCACGATTTGGTTGCTGTTCTTATCCTTCGCCTTGTAGACAGTAGCAAACTAAGGAAAGAAAAAG
>NW_010397799.1:486-1298 GCF_000710305.1 Buceros rhinoceros silvestris | reverse complement strand
CGAGGGGCTGGTGTCACTGCGCACTGCTGCGAAGCCCCCATCACCCCCAGCCCCCTCGCTGCACGGTGACTGCCACACAGCTGCGGGTCACACAGCTTATGCAGCCCCCGAGTTCACCGCCCTCCCCTGCAGACACCCCGCCGGGTGCACCCAGCGCCCAGCCCAGGCCCCCCTGCTCAGCGCCGGCCTCCCGGAGGGCATCCCCGGTTTGTAAGGACAAGGAACCGGGAGGGCAGGAGGGGAGGGAGAAGGGTTACTATTTTCTTTTGCCAATTCGATCTTATTAAAACTTCATTCAAAGAAATAGACTTTTCATCTCAAATCTCATGCAAGTTTCATGGCGCTGCAGATGGCAGAGCAGGAGAACACCTGGCAGAGAGTTCAATAACAGCATCCAGCCCTTAAACGAGTTCCTCACTGGAGAGGACTGTGCCCTGCTGCCCGCCCAGAACAGCCCCCACACTACCCAGCACTTCCAGAGCCGTTCCCCTGCTCCCATCCTCTAATTGCTTTGCTCACATTTTTCCCGGTTAAATCTGCAGCACTCTCACATTAATAAATCCCCCTGATGCACCAGATGCAGGCAGCAAGCAGAGCCCGCCGCATCGCTGGCCATTAGGGGATCAGCGCAGCCAGGCCGTGTCCTGTTGTCACCCCTCGCCACACACTGTGCCTCAGTTTCCCCCCTATCTTGAGCAGAGATCACCCTGTGGCTCTGCCAGGAGGGGAGGCAGCCAGCGTGGCAGGCAGGCAGCGTGGCAGCGTTGGGAGAATGGCAGAGGCATCATCGAGACCTCTTGTTGAACTTGGTT
>NW_010397799.1:0-240 GCF_000710305.1 Buceros rhinoceros silvestris | reverse complement strand
AACAGCATCCTCAACACAGTCTTTAATAAACATTGATGCCGCCCGGGTGCCGCTCGCCTCCGCGGTGTGTGGAGTCCTGCTCAGCATTGCAGCAAGGTGCTGACTCATCACAGCTCGCTGGGAACCGGCTCCCCTCACCAGCCCAGCACCCATGAAGCTCAGAGGGGCTGTGCAGACCTCCGGCCCGGTGCCAGGCAGCCCGCAGAGGCCTCCCCTTCGTGCTTGGCTGCTGCAGCAGCC
>NW_010397798.1:0-8293 GCF_000710305.1 Buceros rhinoceros silvestris | reverse complement strand
ACAACTTGCCTTCAGATCCAAATGGTTATTACGAACTATTTAAAGAAGAGTCTGCTTATACACGGTGAGGTGAAACCAAATGGCATGTTAGAGCTCTTTTTTGTTAAAAAGCAGAAGATTTACCCAGGTGTTAATAGAGCACAGGAGATGGACACGGGTATTGCTAATATAAGGTAAACAAAAACTTGCTCAGTCATTTTACACGGTCAAGATACGGCATTTTAGCCTATATGAGACCCTACAAAGATAAAACAGCCATTCCTGAATGATTTCTCTCTCTGAAACAGGTATTCTCATACAAGTCTAATAAAGGAGATTACCTCCAGCATTGAGTCAACTTGTATTTCTTATTTTTTGTTTCCTAGACAGACTAATAGGATTATCAGTAACATAACCTGAAATTTGTATTCAAACGCAATAGCAGCCGAACCTTTGTCATGGAGACCAGAGTACCGTGAAGGCCTTATCGTGTGGTTCTTCAGAAGGTATTAAAACGCAGTCAATAAACTCATGCAGAAGAGAGATACTATGAAAGAAAAAGCACTGACATGACTGTAAGAATCCAGAAGGTCTAGTTGCTTCCCAAAAAGGACAGAACAGATTCCTTCACGGGAAATCCTAATTAGTGAACAAGCCGGTCATCTGAGGCATATTGGACTGATGTCCTCATATCCTCATTTGGTAAGAAGTGTTTTAAAGTTACCATAGCCTCTTGTGCATTGTGCCAACAACCCATTCCTGTCACTCCAACATATTTACCCTTTTTTCCCCTCCAAGTCGTGCTGCTGTGCAGGTCCATTTCTCTTTGGGCTGTCAGAGCTCTTCTGTTCACATCCTTGTGCATGCAACGCCAAGCCTGGCTCCAGTTTCGTGTGGAAGCTGTATTCTCCTCCTGCAGCCTCCCGAGAGATCTATCGTCACTTCTGCGATCGCTGTCTCTGACTCCAGCACTGCAGCGCCCAAGAGCGGTAACTTCAGAAGAAGTCTCACTGAGCCCCACACCGGGGCCAAGCAGTGGTCTCCAGCCTGAAGGTGAAGGCCAACAAAGAGAAGGAACGTATTCGGTGTAAAAGGTGCCCTCGGAAGAAATCAGCTGCCTAGATGGCTTGCCACTGAGCACATGTATGCTAATTTTTTAATAGGATAATAACTATGACTATGCTCCGATACGTTTTTCTGAAAACAATAGAAGATACACATCTCATGCAGAAGGAACTTTCCTTTGAGTCTTTTTTCTAGTACCTGGACATTCCAGATCTGCTTCTCACACAGAAATACTCCCAAATTGACTGATTTTTTTGTTTTAATGCTGCAAAACAATATCCTTTTCTCCACTGTGTTTCTCAGAAAGGCCAGGAACAAACTTGCAGAAAATAGGATGAGTCTCTGGCAGGCTTGCGGCCCAAAACACTTCATCCTCTAAGTTTAGCAAAGTCAAAATCTTCTCTAAATTGAGGTTCTGGGCATTATCAGCCAGAAGTCATGTGACCAGCTCCAAGTAATACATTTCTGATGCCCAGCATAAAAAATAGTATAAGTTATTAAGAAGGAAAGAAAAATTGAAGTAAAATGGCTAGATCTTGCCCTTACAAGCAGCAAATCAACCTAGCTTACTTCAGTGGGCTCTACAATTACAAAGGAGGGAGGAATCACCCGAAGTTTTTACCGTTTGTTTTCAGACTTCTGCCTCTTGTGGCTGGCTGCCTGTGAGAGTCTGCATCTCTGAAACAGCCTCCCCGAAGCCTTGTTTCCTGAAAACAAAGAACCCCAAAAGGCAAGCAGCATTATTCTCATCGTCGGATACTTGAAACAAACGGCAGGAGACATAAATTATGAGAAGACATGTAGGCTTGTCTGCTGAGGAATAATGAACTATCGTAAAGACAGCTAAAAAATTAAGTACTAAGGCAAGTAACAATTTACACATTAATAATGTAATCAAACTTGCTAAGATCACAGATCTTTCTCACTCTTTTTACGAAAGGATCAGAGTGCTTTGCCTTAGGATATATTCTAGGTGGACCATTCCATCTACTGTCATAACCAGGCAACTGTAGGCTAACAGTCCTGTTACTAATTGACTTATTTAACCTTAAGGCACCTAAACCATACTTAGCTCCATCCTGCAGGAAGTCCAACACTCACAGCTGAAAACAGCTCACTAACCATTTTAACTCCGTGTGAGTTTTAAGTAGCATTTGGGGTTCATCATTAGCACAAACACCCAAAAAGCTAGCTATACCCTGGCACATCATGATCTAGCGTCACAGCTGCCACTGGAGTGCATTCACAATTCCGTTTCACCTTTCTCCAGCCCCCGTAACACATTTCAGGGGTCTCCAGAGGCCCAGAAGGACAACAAGACCCTGTTTTACTAAGCTGATAGCTATTGATCGAGCGGCACACCTGCCACTGGAGTGCATTCACAATTCCGTTTCACCTTTCTCCAGCCCCAGTAACACATTTCAGGGGTCTCCAGAGGCCCAGAAGGACAACAAGACCCTGTTTTACTAAGCTGATAGCTGCAAACCTCTCTTAGATGCACCGGGTTTTCCCCATGGCTTAGATGCCAAGAATATTTCAGTGTTTGCAGACTGCTTTGCTAGTAACATATTCATTTTTCGTGCACATTTTTGTCTTTACATCCGTGAACAACAACCTTCAACTTTTCTGAGAATTTTGGATAAACAGAGCTCAAGATTGGGGTTTATTTGTGGTTTTATTATTATCATTATTATTATTATTAAGAAATGAGATATAGAATAGGTTACTTAAGATCAAGGTCACTGGAAGTAGTGTAATAATTGTGTTTCCAGTGGCATGAAGAGTTGACCCACAACCTTGTTTCTGTTTTTTTATAAACAAAGTATTATTTTAAGACCAAAAGGCCAAAACCAAAAAATAAAGTGCCCATTGTCAGACTATAAATAATCTTTTATCAAAACAAGAAAGAATTTTTAAAAAAACCTTTAATTAGTCCTACTAATTGCATGTACCTATGTTGCCATTTAGAATTCTCCTTCATCCACGTGTCACTCAGACACTTGGTCTGAAGTCTGTGGTTCATGGTCAGCTTTCAGCATTTCAGATTATATTTACTACAGCAGCATATCTCACCTAGAATCCAGAAATCTACTGCTCCAGGAAAAGAGGAAAGTAAGGAAGGAAGCTCTACCTCCAGCTGGCTTGACGAACTCAAGTTAAGGAAGCTGCAGATCTTTACAGATTATAGCAAAACATGCCTACCTGCATCAGGGTGATCAAAAAAGATGAACTAAAAAAAAAAAAAAAAGGTGAGTTATAAAGACAGACTGCAGGAACTAATTTTGCTGTGCATGACATCCTTTATTTCTTGAACTTTCCAGACTAAATTGATTATGCAGACCGCCACAAAGAAAATGAAGACATCAGCAGCTCTCTTAAGGCTGGCTGCTCAGACGCGGTCCATCACAAAATTCCTCAGTCTCTTCAAGAACGGTCGTAAATATAGACCCACAGCTCTATTAAATGACAAACTTATTTAAAAAACATTCCTGATCTCAGCTTTTAAGTGGAGTGTAGCCAGGAGCATGCCTGTAGTCTCCTTGTTGAACATACGGCACAGGGGTGGTTTAGAGCAAAACTACTCCATGCCTTTACCTCCCCAAAGCAACTAGTACCTAGGCTTCCTGGAGGACTTCCTATTCCACTTCCAAACATTGTGGAGGTCAATGCACTTCCGAAAAGTCTTGACCAAGCTGACTAGTTTTCTGAACACCCATTAACAAGCAATTCCTACTATTCTTACTATTAACAATAAATGAACAGTCTACCAATGCTGGCCAACCAGATTGCAGGCCTGCACATTCAGGAAAGCATCTGAGTAATCTCAGCACTACGTGCCAGCTCCCAGTGTGTTAGTTTTGAAGTGCTGTTATAGTTCACGGCATGTTCAATTTTTCAGAGTTTATAAATTTATAACCACTGCTGTTTGTGGTGCAGGTAGATCTGGAATCAGAAGGTCGATACGGGATCGTTTTAAGGTCTAACCCACAAATTACTTCTTCTGTGGTGCCAGCTAGAGAATAGAGTTGAGGAAGCCTGCCGAGCTTTCTGAGGAGAAATAACACTTTTCGGAGTGGTCAGTGCATCAAGAATGCAGGCTGCCTCAGACACGGGGCAGCAGCTCAGACAGCCGCTCTCCCATGGTCACAATGAGCTACATCATGCCCACCGCTAGCAAGATCAAAAAATAAGGTGATAAAAAAACAAACCAAAAACCCAAAATACCGAACATTTTGACAGCATTGTAGCATCAGGATGTCCACGGCCCTAATCTTGCCCTCTGCTCTGTGCTGCCCTTTGACCCTAGGAGGCCTGAGGAAGCCTTAGAGCCACGTGGATCTGCAGCCGTGTTTCTGTCTCTCCTTCCTTTGCTCCCACTCCCTCCCACAAGGGAGGTATGGTGGCTTCTGCACAGCCCCTCCGCTCTAGCACTGGGAAAAGCAGACAACAATATGGTTTTTGCATCTCTTCCCTTTGACTGGTGATACACAATTTTGTCAGAGAAAAAGGGATGAGGTGGGACAGGGGAAAGGACTTTGTGTATGTGGAAAAATAGGGACCTCAGCACCCAACTGGGTGACAGCCTCTACCACAACACAAAGTCCTGGGATGACTTCGGAGATCACCTCAGCCAGGCTCCGCCAGTGATTACATGCCTTCAGCAGCAACTAATGATGGTGTTTTGCCTGGTTTTGAATGCAGCTTTTACAGAAGACACCTGGATCTTCAACATCTTACACGCTGAACTGTAGCCAAATGGATATATCAGCATTCAGGAAACGAATTGCACAGTGATCAAAAAAGATCCCCCCCCACTCACGGATTCTCTACCCACAGTAAAGACAAGAAGCACATTCAACATTCGCACCTACATCCCCTAACCACGTATTCTCCAGCCACAAGATTCATTTGGCATAAGCTCCGTCCTCAGACAAGCCCCAGACCTGTCCATGCCCTCACTCTGGCACAGATGATCACACGAGAGCTGCAGCAGTGCCACTGGAACTGTTCTCCTGGCTGGCACACCTCTTGCCCCATGGGTCAGCTAGCTGGTTTGTTGCCTTCAAAGACAACAACATGCCTTGGCAGGCACGCAACAGAGCCAAACCCCATGACCTCTGCTGTCACTTCATTGTTTACTGTTCTGTCATTTACCAGCAACGCTTCATTGTTTGGATTAGGCCCAAAACACGGAAAAGCTGACTGTAAGATGACCACTGGCAGAGAAGACCATTTTCCAGTCAGGTCCAGGAAGAACAAAATCTCCCCTCTTTTAAGATTACTGCGTTCTGTAAATTAGCCGTTTGCACCCTGCAGGTCCAGCTGTGTTTCTAGCACCAGTGTGCAATTAGCAGTACAGAGCAAACAGTCTTCTTAAAACTGAGGTATTGATTATGCTAACAGTAAGAATACAGAAAGCAGATAAAGCAATTTTAGAAGAGAAGTCTTTACTTGGTGTCCATCTGCCTTTACCATCGCATTACAGAAGCAGAGGTCAGCCTGACTTCTTCAGATGCACAGCAGAGGACTGCTTTGGCCTGAGCAGCCCTCTAACAGCTTCCCCCGTTGGAAGGAGAGGTTCTCTTTTTAGCCATCTAGAGCTCCTCTGCTTGGATGAGCTCCAGCGCTTCCTCTGCATCTTCAGCAACCTTCTCCATTCCTGTTTTCTCAACAGTCTTGATTTAGCATGTCCATATAGCAACCATCCTTCTGATTTAGTTAATATACCTTCTTCATAACACAGAGCACTTGGTTTTCTATGACGAGCTGTATTCTGTAAATACTGGTGGAAGGTTATGTTACAGAGACATATGTTAATTCACTGCCAAGTGGCTCGAGGTTTAAAGCACCACAATTCAAACAAACTAAATTAACGCAGCGTTGGATCAAAGGCAAGATATACCTGCACATTTCTATGTGGACAAATAACTTTCAAAAAAGACCTATTTACAGGGGCTGATATTTAAAGACCTTGTAAAAAATTAGTTACTCAAAGAATACATATTTGGAATAACAAATATACCGAAAACAAGATTCTACAAGTATTCTAAAAAAACACAAAGTGCAGACACTTAAATTTGTGTTTATTCCTCGCATTTCATTTATTTTCTCTATGCGATACACAAAGAAATATACGTGCACATTGACTGTAGTGGCAGTCACTGCACGCAGATGCGGGGAACGTTTTGAATCTAGCTACATTTGGCTCTCTGGGAGGACTTTACAATGTCTTCTTTCAAAAGCAGCTGTTTACACCGCTCTTTGAAGGCCCATTCCTGCCACTGTTTGTAAATGCACTGGGACTACTCACCTGCACACGGCACAGCCTAACCCCCATCAGATACTCAGGTGAATAAAGGAGGAGATGAGGCAAGGCAGAAACCTCACAACGCACTACTGCGTTAACATGAGCCCGGCTGTGACGATGTGATGGGAGGACAGAAAGGTTACACATACACCGTTTCGTATGCAGTAGCTGTCCGATACGCATTTATTACAAGACTTACCTACGTCTGTGGAAAACCAGACAAGCAGAACTTTTAATAAACAGTATGAAAACAGCCAAGTTTTCTCTCAAACGCTTGAAGACTATGCTGTATCTTCTATACTTCTAAAACTATACACTTTTAACTAGGATTGCTTTACCCAGAAGTGTGGTAACGTATCTTAGCAACAGCGGCAAGGGGGAAGACTTACTGTACTGTAAAAGAATTAAAACAAAATGTATATAGCTGCTGACTGTTATAAATACACCCCTACCACTCTGAGGGGGTGTTCAATTATACCCCTGATTACTTTTCACATTTCCTTTTTCAAAGGGGCAGGGGCATTTTTCCAGTTTTCACCTCACCCATGAAGAGCCTGAGGCATTTTAATTCCCCTTCAGCTTCAGCTCCAACTAGACAGGCCTTACAGTATAACGTGTCACTATCCTTGCCGCATCAGAAAAAGCCATCACTAGCACCCTGGAGATAACCTCTGTGCCAGCCACACAGCCACTTCCTCGGGTGTTCAGCTGCCATCAGCCTAGAGCAGCATTTTCCAGCTCTGTCTAGAGCAGGTGAGACTAGAAATACCGGGACTGCAATATTTCACATTCCTACTTGTCAGGAAAATAGAAAGCTTCCTGCAGCAGGGGAAGTTTGTGCAATTTCACCTTTTACCAAGATGCATAGTTTCCCAGAAGTAAAGTAACTTCCTGAGCGCAAGCTTCATCTATGCCCTCTACCCAAGTCCCAGCCTAGGCCAAGCCCCTGGCCAGCTTCCCCGTGTCCAGGTGCGGCAAAGCGAGGTTCCGAGCACTATGGCACTTCCTTCCTCCTACCGAGAGCTCTGTGGGCAGCAGGGACAGGGACCACATCCCTCTCCTGCCGTGGACGCAGGGGAAAGCACTCAACTGCACCAGTGGCACTGAGCTGATCTAATGGAGGAGCTGCAATGTGAGAGCAAGGGCTCCAGGTTTTAAGTGACAGAGAGCCAGAGCACTGAAAACATCATGGAAAAAAGTGAAAACACCTTTTTTCCTTCAGCAAGGGCAAGTAGGCTCCAATTTTCTTTTTAAGGATTATCTTCTGTAACTCACACTGGCAACGGCTACGAATAACAGCCTCACCTGAGTACTCTTCCAGCAAATAGTTTGCTCAGTCTTCCTGGGAATGAACACTACTACTTGTCCACCTCCTTGTGAAACTTCATTTAATACCTGTGAAATGCTTGGAAATCTTGAGGATTAATATTCCCTCGTGCGGAAGGGAGGGAAGGAGCCCTTGCTGCTTCCTCTGGCAAAGGAGGGATCACAGTCCACGCGGCTTGGAGCGGATTTATACATGTCGCCAGACCAGGTGGTTGCCCAGGACAGCAAATCGCTCAGCGGGTATCGAGAGTGTGCATGACTTAGGTTGGATATTTTTCAACTTTACCTACTACAGAGGATGGGGGAGAAAGGTCAGAAACAAACATAAAGTGACTCTGCTTAGACTTGCCCAGCGTTGTGTTTCAAGGCTTTTGGATTATCTGCTCTTCTCAGTGATCTATCTGGCACTGTCATTACTCCACACGACTAATTCTGTCTTAAGTGTTCCCATCTTTCGAAAGGCCACGCTTGACTGCTGTTATTAATTCCATGCGCGATGAAGACATTAAACGCCTCGCAGGCTTTCTCACAAGCGGACGTCTTTCATGCCTCGCTCTTACGAATACAGCAGGTGAATTTCCACACAGAGACATACGCCCGCTTCTCACACCAGAC
>NW_010397797.1:539-983 GCF_000710305.1 Buceros rhinoceros silvestris | reverse complement strand
ATACATTATCTTAATAAATATTTTAATATTTAATAAAAACAATAATAATTTAATTTGCCTTTATAATACTGAAATTATTATTTTCTCACAAAATAGTATTGTTTATGGCAGTGACTACTTGCTTGTGGGCAGAAAACATGAAGCTTAACTGCAACTACCACATGAATGACAGTTCAGTCCACTTACAAGGTCTGAGCACTCCCAGACTTTCCAATAAATATTTTAATATTTAATAAAAACAATAATAATTTAATTTGCCTTTATAATACTGAAATTATTATTTTCTCACAAAATAGTATTGTTTATGGCAGTGACTACTTGCTTGTGGGCAGAAAACATGAAGCTTAACTGCAACTACCACATGAATGACAGTTCAGTCCACTTACAAGGTCTGAGCACTCCCAGACTTTCCAAAGTGTTAAAGCAAATTAACATTTAAAATGC
>NW_010397797.1:0-261 GCF_000710305.1 Buceros rhinoceros silvestris | reverse complement strand
TGGTATATGACAGTTGGATATGTGAGGATTGTGCAACTTCGGACATAGGCTGTTTAAGTGCTGTTCAAAAATTTGGCCTGTCAATCAAACTACTTTGACAAGCGACAAATTCCCAAAGTGGTAATCAACCAATATCCCAGGAAGCAACTGTTTACGTGAGCACTTCATCTAGCGAGCGGAATTTGGTTCAGGCAACATAAGACTTTCTTGAATGGTAACAGCACAGCCTGTAGAATATTAAATTTACCCCTAAAGATATAT
>NW_010397796.1:0-902 GCF_000710305.1 Buceros rhinoceros silvestris | reverse complement strand
CCTCCACCTTGCCAGAAGGAAAATACCGACTAAAAATAAGTCTAGAAGAAAGCTGTTACATCATGACAAACGTTAAACTGTATATATTGCACATCAGTACAGAAACAGAATGCAGTAACGCTTTCGTCCCCCGCTTTCCTCTGTCGCCCATGCCCCTCCTTGCTCTCGGGGCTGGCCTATGTGGGGGAACCTAACTGTACTCATAGTCCGATGAGTCCTCCTCGGACACCCCAGTCAGGTCTCTGCGGTAAGAGTCCACGCCATTCCCCTCTGTCTCACCCGCCGGCCGGAGGCTTTTGCCCGTGCCTTTGCGCTCCTCCATTTTGATGGTGTCGTAGAGTCCCTTAGGTCCTTCTTCAAGGAGGATGTTCCTCTCTGAGTGAGAAGGTTTCATTTGGCAGATGTTTTTGAGGAAGAGGAGGACAGGGGCGTAAAGCACGTTGGCGAGCCCCATGCCCAGGTTGAGCTGCACAAAGCCCATGGTGTGCACAATCTGGCCGGCCACGACGGGCCCCAGGGCATACGCCACACAATAGGAGATGTCTGCGATGGCGTAGACACTGCCATAGACAGAGACGTGGCGCACGTCCACCAGGAAGGCCAGGGTGGGCAACAGGGCCGTGTCTACCAAGGCAATGCCAAAGCAGATGCCACAGAGGGGAATAATGACCTGCCCGAAATTCCTGCAGGCTGGCACCAGGCAGGAGCTGGCGCCGATGATGGCCATGCCCAGGGCCCCGTAAAACCACTGCAGGTGGGGGTACGCGGCGGCCAGCCGGACGGTGACGTAGACGCCCAGCACGTGGGGGAAGAAGGCGGGCAGCCAGGTGAGGCCCACCTCCCACTCGCTGGCCCCCATGGACTCCTTCATCCAGTTGGCGATGGTGGGCTCCAGGAAGGCC
>NW_010397795.1:54862-61102 GCF_000710305.1 Buceros rhinoceros silvestris | reverse complement strand
CACCCGTGGTCCCTCTCCGCGCCCGTCACCGCCGTGCGATGAAGGAGAGCAAAGGGGCGAGCAAAGAGGCGCCGCTGGGGCCGCGGGGTCCCAGACCCCCGGGACCGAGGAAGGGTGGTGGGTGCGGGGCGAAGGACCGGGTCAGCAAGGTTCACCGGAGCGTATCCGGCTCCACGACAAAAGACCGGGTGTCATCCTGGATGGAAATGCCACAAAGGGCAGCTGTCTTCTAGAGGATGCAAATGATTTCCCCTCTTCTAGAGGGCAAATGCAAAGGGACTCGAAAGTAAAAATAATAAATGCAGAATGCGCGGATTGGGTGGGCGCTGCGTGGGGAGACGGGGAGCTGCAGCACCCCCCGGCCTCCAGGAACCAGAGAGCAGCTGCCAGTTATGACTTTATTCATTTTCACATTTAGATATTACAACAAAACTCTTAATGACGAAGGATAACAAGTACTATAGGAGGAGAGGAAAGAAAGCGGTGTTCTAACTGGTTTGATACATCACCCTGAACTTCCAGAGACAAGACTCAACAGAGTTACACACGCTCACATACGCTCACTGGTAGCAGAACTCATGTGCAAACACCCACACGCTCACCCACAAAACACTCACTCACACACACAGACCACAGCTCTGTACTCGCACATAACCCATGTTGTAACCTACTTGCTTAGAAGGCAGCCCGCTGAAACATCGAATGCTGCTGGAGCAACAACAGGTACCAGGTTAAAATATTGCAATAGAAATGAAGTGTTACTTGATACACAGGTTTTTCTCCAGAGACGCTTGTGTATTTGCAAGTAGGGGACCCAATGCTTTGTTTTCATGAGGGAGGAACGTCCTCTCAACACCAACGCTTTGTAAGGAAAAATGAGACTGCGCATAGACCGGGAAGAGTCATTTGAAAGGAGGATGATGATAAATAGCTTAGCTTCGATGCTGAGTTCCAGTAAAAAGCCCAAACAAAACAAAACAGACTGCACAGAGAGTGAACGGAGCAGTTCACTGAACGAACCCTGGGTTTAAAAGTTGCGATGTTCCCTTGTCGCTGTGGAAAGACAGTAAACACTGTTGCCTCACATCTTCAAACCAAACCGGACCAGCTTCATTTCATGCTCACGCTTAGCTGGAGGCACTAAAATAAATGCTAGAAATAATGCAAGAGTGTGGGGAACAATATCAGGTTTGCACACGCTAATTTTAGCATACTTTTAAGAGAGCGACAGCACAATTGTCTCAACAGCTCTTCAATATCTCAGTCTACAACTGTTCTTCGTCAGCAGGAGCGACTGAAGAGGAGCCGGCGTTTGCTCGTATCATGGCTGCATTGTTCATGCAACACTGTTGACGCAGATACAAGAGGGTCTGAGTCCACCCACCCATCAAGATGGTGCAAAAGAGAAATAAAACTTCTGTAGAGTTGAATGATTTGAAGGTTCTTAAAACGAGATGTCACACCAGTGCTTTCCTCAGAGGGAAGCAGGGGCTCGTTAACGACAGCTCTCATGAAGTAACCCTTCTCCACAAAAATGCTCATGAGCAATTTACAGCTGAACCTAGAGACAAGGGGCAGCTGTCCTGGCGGGTTGGGAGTGCTGCCAGCCAGCCAGGGCACCCAGGTGCCTCCGTCCCCTTTTCTGCTGAGGAACTCTGCCAGTGCCCTGCAAGTGTTGGCCTCTACTAGTACACTTCTATCCCTCACAAATGGACAAGGACTTGCAGCTACTTCAGAATTCTGTTCTTCAACAATTATTTTATTTATAGGTCTCTTTCCTGGGCCCTCTCTCGGATGGGGCTGTGTTTCCAGGCAGAGCCCTCTTTGTGAAGCGCTGGAAACAAGAGCGCTGGCTCCTGGGGATGCACATCACCCCGCGAGCGGCCAGGATTTAGATCAGCCGGCTGTCACCTTCCACCCATGTGAATGCCGGTGGAGAGCCCCAGCAGCAGGGACGCGTGCAGCCCTCCTCCTGTCAAAGGAGTTCAAAAACCAGGGCAAGATGAGGGCAGGAGACCTTGGTCTGCCCTACACCCCCGTGGCTGTCCTAATTCCTTGGCCTGGCTCTCCAGCATCTCCTGCCAGAGGATTCTGACTGAGTCATAACAATTACTTAAAGATACTTAAATTCCTGGCAACTTCAGGGGACACCAGTAGAAGTCAGGGAATCCATTGTCACATGCAGTTTCCAATTCCACATCCTGAGCCAGTTTGGCTCAAGCTGGTCTGGCTTTGTGCCTGTTTTTACCATGGAAATCGCAGTCGTGTCGTCCTGACACGACAAGGGAGGGGAACATTGAGCGCTCTGCACAGGCTTAGAGGATCTGAATGACGGGCATGCTTTTCCCATGTGCTAAATAAATCTCCCCGTTACACTTGTGCCGAGAACTATAATTAAGACTTGGGAAAGTCATCCGTAAGGATTCACAGGCTCACATCAGGAAATGCATAAAACCCTCTGCTGGAAAAGAAATGCAGTTTGGGAAAGCAGCATGACTGACAGGAAACGCAATTTTCAAAGTCCAAACCAAACCCTTAGCTCTGTGCACAGAGGTGCCGAGGTGCCCTGGTGCAGGGAGCTCTGCCAGCCACGGGCATGTGGGAGAAGAGATGATGACGAGCTATTCAGATGAGCCTCTTCACCCAGACTCCTCTGATGATGACGTAACCGTGCTCTGTGGCTGAGCAGGATGGAAAGAAGTAGGTGGGAAGCGGTGTGGCAGCAGCGCAGAAATCTGTGGAGAGGGGCTGTGCAAGCTCCCCAGAGCTCTGAATTAATGTCGTATCTTTTAGAAACAAAAGGCCCAAATAACGAGATGTTTCCTCCTCCAGCTAATAAATGTTCCTCCATCCTCCAGAGACAGGTACACTGTGCTGGTGGCTCTGCAACAGAATCTCCCATTGGGCAGGGAGTGCCTCCTCAGAGCCAGGGAACTAGGGCGACAGGAAAGGTCAGGGTGCAGAACTGTCCGTCCAGGAGAAGTGAGGCTTGAGCCCTGGCCAGGTGCTGCCCTCCATGTGCTCAGCGATGCCAACACACAAGAGGATGCAACTCAGGGCACCTCATTGCCGGAGCTCAGTTCCTTCCATTGTTTCCCAAACCCTTGCAGCAACTTAAAAACAAACATTTCACTCCCTTTCACTTTGATCCTTTTCCTCCCAGCAAACAGCCCTTTTCGCTCTGTGTTTAGAAGCCAGCTGAAGTTAACACAGCTTTGCTTTAATATCTCATCGAGCAACAAATGATCTCAGTGCTGCTCTGGGAGAAGGGGAAGGGGAGAGCAGCAGACCTGTGAGCAACCTGCTCCCAGCACGGATCATATAAATGCAAAAAGAGTTGCTGTTTATCCCACTGGGAGGATTCTAGCCATCAGCTGATGACCTACTCAGCACTAGCTGTGTTGAGATGGCTAAAATAATCCCGGTATAAGGCAGATTGACAGGTTTCTCCACAGCAGAGATGAGAGGGGTGTGGGTGTTGCTTGCAGAGGAGATGGAGAGGCTGGCACCTACCCAGAATGAACAGCGTGCACGAACATTTACAAAGATCCCTCAGGATCTCTCCGTACACCTCTTTAAAATGTCCTGCTCTCGCTGCTAATACCACTAGGGATTTCTTCCCTTTGATTCTGCTCCACAGCTCCGCAGCTGACATCATGAGGAGAGGAGGAGGAAGCAATCCAAGGAAAAACACTCAGGCTGCGCACCAGGAAGAAACTTGAGACTAAGACAGATCTATTTATATCTGACCTGAAATGGGCTTTCTGAATGGGAAGCTGCTCCGAGCGGAGGCTGGATGCTAGGCAGAAGGTGCTGTAGCGCTGAACACAAGCACCCACTCGCCGGCAGAATGCATCTGTCTGAGCCGCAGAAGAGTAGAAACGCGAGGAATTGGCAAGGAGCTCTCTCCAGTCCCGGCATGGAGAAGCTGCAGCTGGAGGTGCTGTGTGGGCTATCGCCCTGCAGTTCCAAGGACATCGGTGTTCCCCGTCTGTTTGGGGTAGGTTCCCTTCTGGGGTTGGGCATGGGTTGAAGGAGAAGCTCTGAGTGACCCTGATGACGCGCCTGGAGGGTGAGAGGGGATGTCTTGGCAGGTGCCTCCAGGGACTGATGCCATTAGTACTGGTCGGAGAAGAAGGAAGCGTGGAGAGTGGGGGGACTGGCCCCCTCTCCAGGCGGGGTGCAGCTGCCGTCCTCAGAGTGTTCTGACAGCTCCCCGTATTCACTATTGTAAAAAGTCTGGCCTCCCACTTGGGACCCGTACGATGGCCGACATCTGCCCCGCAGGTCCGACTGTTCCCCTGGCACCTCCGCAGTTCGGCTGGGCCCTTTACTGCTGTGTGGGAGAGAGACACAGGAGATCAGTCTGAGCACTCCTGGAAAGCTTCTGCCCTGCTTAGAGAGATCCCAGCTTCAGGAAACATCCTCTGCTAATGCACAGGACAGAGGCAGGGTCAGGAATGGACCTACACCTCCATCTCAGTGCACAACACCAGGCCTTGCTCTAATCCTAAACACAGCCCGTATGTTTGTGAAAAACCTGCACGTATCCAGTGACAGTTATTTCAGCTCTTCTGGATGCCTTTGGGAAGCCCAGGGAAGGGCTGGGATGCCAGTTAGCGAGACATTGCCTCAATTGCTCCTAGACCTGGCAGGAGTAACAGAAACTGATACAAACCAACGGCCAGGGTGGGGCAAAGGAAATGAAGGAAGATGATGAAGAAGATGTGGGGGGAAATTAGCAATCCCATCTCGGTGCCTGCCAATACCAGGTGATTGGCAAGAAGTCACAAGAGCGAGGGCAGGGACACATTCAAGGAGAGGTTTAGGGGCAGTGTTTTCCAGGAGACAGGATGTCAGGTAGACCATGGTGTAGGAGACAGTGGGGATGTGCCTTAGGGGAAAGAGGACAAAGACAAGAAGCAGGAGACAGTCTTGATACAACGGCAGAGGGGCCACAGGGCAATGGCTAAGGGAAAAGACAATGACCAGTCTGATCTGATGTGGGAAGGCAGAGGAGGTGAGGAAGAGGCTGGGGACTGGCTTGCTCAATCCGGCACCAAGCAGAGATTAGCTAGACAGGTTCTCGACCAATTTCCAAGCCTCAAGTAAAGACATAACCATCAGTAACATCCTCATCTCCAAGAGTGCCAGCTCGACCCGGCAGGCTCAGCAGCGGCATGTGGGAAGTCCTAAGGCCTGTACCATCCCTGCAATGCCACACCGGGGCCGGGTACCACATGGCTCAGGGCTGGGGGGTAGAGGTGGCAGCCACATAGTTTCCATCCATCCCCCCTGCCACTGCTTGAACAAGCCCTGACACATTTCACCAGCAGATGTCAATAAGCATTAAGAGTCTTGTTAACAGCGTTGCTCCACCGTGCCTCGTTAGCTTAATGGACACAGTCCCACGGAATGGGCACGGTTTATATTTTTAAACCCTAGGAAGCAGCAGGCAGGTCTGTTCATTGTGCGTTTTGCCTCCTGTTAATGTTTACATGGACTTATCAGGCTCAGGGCCCAGAGCCCTGCTGCTGCTGAGAGCCCCAAGAGCTATATCCTATGGGGAGACACCAGGAGCTGCCTCCTGCTCTCACTGATTGGGCTGCAGGGAGGTCTGAGTGGCCAGACTTGAGGAGTACCTGAATCCACCTTCTTTTCTGTGTCGGTTTTCTATCCTCTCAAATTCCTCAGATGCCAGAACCATGCCACTGTCTGTCTGATTGTCCTGGAAGGAAGCAACAGGAGTTATCAGTAACATCCCTGTCGACTGATCAGAGTGGGAAGGGAGCAGGAATCATTTGGGAGATGAAATCTGGTGTATGTGTGATGGGGAAAAAGCAGTAGGGGCACTTTACCAGCATGCTCCGTGGTCTTGCTGGAATTGATTTTCTTAGGTGCCTTCCTAAAAGCACCACATAGAAAGGTAGGGTTTGTGTCTGCAGTTCAGAGCCAATTCTGGGGAAAAAAAGAGTGCTCCTTGCCTGGAAGGTGTATTACCATCAAATCTGTGAGAGGTGAGATTTTCCTCTGAGACTAGGGGCATGACGAGAGTTTTTCCACTAGAGGAGATACAAGCACGAGCCCAGTTCAGAGAGGCCAGGAGGGCTCCTACAGCCATGTGGGTCAAGACAGGGGAGGTGCAGATAAGCACTCTGGATTTACCTAGTTCTGGCTGGATTTCAGTGTGCTTAACCAGGCCATGTTCACACAATTGAGAAGGGTGAAGAGCACGCTCTT
>NW_010397795.1:47906-54774 GCF_000710305.1 Buceros rhinoceros silvestris | reverse complement strand
CCTGAGGTCCTTCATAGCCCTTGCTTGTAGTTCTAACCTCCCTATTTCACACTCAGGCAGTACGAGCTGCACTGTAGAGAAACCCCTGTGTGCCAGGTGGAGAAATGAATGTGCATAGGACTGGACGGACTGAACAGGGATGACACAGACAGACCGATGTTACATAGGGGTGATCTTCCTTACGCGAACTTAAAGCAAAGGTGTCGGGAAACAGCTGAACATTTCTTTGCCTCTTGCTCAGCCCCACTCAGATGCTACTCACCGGGTGTGCCTTGTACATTGTATATGTCATGGGAAACTCCTCAAAGGTCTTTATCCTGGATGGACACCTGATCTGATTTCCTCCCGTCAAACAACCAGGGAACGAGACACAGTTGTAATATCTGCTGACAGAAGCGTGCTGTATTCAGTAAACCCAACAGAGCCAATGTTCTGAGAGAACGGCCTGAACCCAACCTCTCCATGCAACCAAAATGTGCAGGGAGGCACCAAACGGTGGATTTCGGGAGGGGAATGGGGTCACCTTAGCCCTCCTAACCTCCTACTACTGCTGCAGTGAGGAGCACTCAGACTTCCTGAGCGCATTCAGGCCCTGGTTACCTCTCCAACCTGGATAAGCAGAGTAATGTCATGTAGATCCCAGGCATCACGCTATCACAGCTGCCCGGGGATGAGAAGCCTGGGCCTAACTGTTCATGTTAGTTAGGAACAGACAGGGTGAAGCTCCCATGTTAGCAGAAGGGCAGAGACCCAGCTGACACCTTCTTTCCTCATCTGCCTGATGGGCCACCATGCCTTGAGTGGCACATGATGCTCTGGCAGCGTAGCTGGAGGCAGGAGAAGGAATGTCATAGGTTTACACATGAAGGGCTCTTTCTTATCAGCAAAGGAAAGTGATTTTGCTTTTATAAGCAAGATGCTATGGCCTAAATGCTTGGACCACATCTGATCACCCGGGATTTTTCCAACCTCTTTCTACTGGGTTCACCCCACACCCCTGAGGCTCCCTTACAGCTCAGGCTGCTGGCTGCCTGCTGGGCTCTCTCCACCCTTTACTGAGGGGATTCACCTTGCTGCTAGGCTGTGGCAGCGTATCCTCATGTCAAAGTCCTCTTCATCTGAGTTTTGCTGGGCAGAGGAAGGCACCTGGGAGAAACCATCATCTTCAGAGCTGTGAGAGTCATTCAGCGGGATGTAATCCTTCCCTTCCTGGTAGGAAGAACAGTGAGTGGCCTTACAAGAAGGAGAGGGCTTCCCCACGAAACAGGTTTCCACAAGCAGAAGCTGTCAGAGCGGGGAGGAAAATTTCTGATTTATGTCTTTGGTTCCTTTGGGACAAAGTATCTGGCTGGAGATTTCTGTGCCCTCTGCATTAAATAGCTGCGAGCATTGCAGTTGCATGAAGGTGTGTGAGCAGGAGAACAAGCCAGTCCCACGGCACCGACAGCTCTCCAGCCCTCATGGACAGAGAGCACTGTGCTCCGAGGGCACATCACCAAGGCTTAGTCATGCCTGTGCTGGGATCCAGTGCTGAAGGGTTAAAATCAGGGATGTCAGGATGAGACACTACCCATATCTACGCATTTAGCCATCATCTTATGAAACGGAACGTCAAGAAAATGTTAAAATCGGAGCTGCACGCTCATAGCAGTTAAAGGTCCTGAGGAGCTGCTGCACAGCAGTGATTAGTAATCATTTCAGAGAAATTTGTATATCTGACTGCTGTAACAGAACAGTTGTTTGGTTCACATGGCCCTGACATTTAGATCTGAGGATGGAGTTTCAGAAACCCTCGTGAAGTCCTGGTTTTCATTACGTGGGTGTGTGGGAGGCAGGAGAGCCAAGGCCTTGACTCAGCTGAAAAATTTCACATAATCATCTGGGGATTAGGATGGAAGTGCTGTAATGACGACTGTGAGGGCTCCTGCCCGGTGAGCAGTGGAGCTATACTGGGATGCAACGAGAGGGCTACCGCAGAAAAGAGCTCTCTAGTAGTTCTGGGAAACAGAGCGCTCTGATCCAGGAACCGCTGTGTTCCCCCTTGGCCTGCGTGAAAGCGTTGCATTGGCCAGGGAGTCAGAGAAGGGCAGAGAAAGAAAGGGAGCTAGCGGTGGGAGAAGAAAGAGCTGTCTGCAGCTGAGCAGGGACACAGAGGGGTTTTCACCTGCTGGACATTTTCCTGAAGAAGGTTCCCCAGTATCTCCACCAGGTCAGAGAAAGTTGGTCTCTCCTTGGGATCGCCGTGCCAGCAGCTCAGCATTATACGGTAACTGCCAAGAAGAGATCCTGAGTTTACGCCACAGAACTCCTCTCCTACCCCACTCTGCAGCTCCCACCCCCATGGTGCCTGCTGCGACAGCGTGTACCCGCACTGTGAAGGGAAGCTCAGCACCCCCCGAGCACATTGGTCCCCAGCACAGTGGACTTACTGGAAGGGGGTTGGTTCATTAAGCTCTGAGTGTAACAGCACACAGGGAGCTAATATGGACACCCATGATACCCTCCAGAGCAGGAAAGCACATTGCCCACTCACAGACCCACCCCAGTGTGTGTGTGCAGGTGTTCCGAGATAGATAGCTCTGATGTGAGCCCATGTCACTTGCCCTCCAGGCAGCTGCTTGGAGTGAGGGAGGTATTGGCTCATCTCTTGCTCTGGTTGAAAGGTCTTTGCATCCCACAAAGGGATCCGTCCTACCCAATGCTGAGATCTGGGAGGTTTCTCCCATCCCATGGAGGGCTCTGCTCTGACCAGTGCTGGGATCTGTAGAGTATCTGACTCACATTTCTGTGGTGGCATACTCTGGGGCTCTCATCCTGGTACCGTCTTTGAGCCTCTGGCAGAATTCCTCGTTGATCTGGACTCCAGGGTATGGAGATGCCCCTAAAGGAGGTTTGAAGAGGGGTGGGAACATGAAATATGCCACCAGAGAGCAGTCCTCCTGAGATCGCCCTTCCTCCCAAAGGAACTTCTCATACACAGCCCAAGTCCTTGGCAGTCCCCGAGACAGGACCCCTCTGTGTGCCTGTCTCCCCATCACCCTGTTTGTGGGTGGATGTGGACTCCATATTTTTTTTGTCTACACCATCATCTCTTCCCATCGCTCCTTACACATGTTTTGGAGTGTCAGGGCTTCCACAGGCTCACCCACCAAGCTGCTAAGTGGGAAGAGAGGTCCTGCCTCCATCAGCAGCATGTGACCCTCTTTAGCACTCACCTAGTGAGAAGATTTCCCAGAGGAGGACCCCAAAGGACCAAACATCACTCTGGGTAGTGTAGACCTTGTCAAAGATGCTCTCCGGAGCCATCCACTTCAGTGGGAGGCGGGCCTGCAGGAGGAAGAGGCAAGGCACAAGAGTTCCGTCAGGAGCATGTCCCAGGACAGCCCTTCTTGCGGCAACGGGATGAAAGGAAACAGAGCCAATAGTCCTGCTCCTCTCTCCGTGGAGGGCTGGGGGTTAGGTTAGTCCAGAGATAGGGATGGAGACACTGAAAGGGGAAGGAAGGTACAAAGGAAGAAGAGTAAGTTAATGACATGCTGAGGGGCGGAAGGAAGGAGACAGATGTCTGTTGGTGGAGGAGGATGACAGCACATAAATCATTGGGCCAATGGTTCCTGTCCCAGCTGCATAAGTGGCTCCAGTCCTCCATTTTCATCTTCTCAGTTTATTTCAGCCCCAAAGTAGTTTATGAACACCTCAAGGGGGCCTAATCTGTATAGGGTTTGAGAAGGTGGCACTCACACTGCCTTTCCTGACATAGTCAGGGTCCTTGTAGATGTCCCGGGCCAGGCCGAAGTCACAGATCTTTACCACGTTGTTCTCTGACAGCAGGATATTGCGAGCCGCCAGGTCTCTGTGGATGCACTGAGGACACACAAAGGGGAAGGGGCAAAGTTAGAGGGACAGGAGCCACCATCAGAAAGTGCAGAGCACCCCCCTCCCCTATCCTTCCCTAGTGAACCTCAGCTGTAATGGGGGAATGGTGGAGGTGGGAAGGAGCTAAAGATAAAAATTTCAAATGGAGATGGTTCAGGAGAGGATGAAATGCAAGAGAACTAAGTTACCATCTTTGTGCCCACAGAGCTGCCTCAGACTTCCTGAGAAGTGGGAGGCAGATCACAATCTCTCAGTGCGCCACCTGTGAAGTGGCTGTAGGCTGACCTTCTCTGGTCACACACGCACAAAAGAAGAGGGAAGCAAATGAAGGGTGAACTCACCTTTCGGGATGCCAGGAACTCCATGCCACGTGCTACCTGGAAGCTATAGCAGATCAGGTCTTCCATAGTCAAGGGACTTTGCCACAAGTCATCCACTGTCCAGGAGTACAAGAAAATGATTAGACAGTGAGCCGTCTCTTGTCCTCACTGCCTTTCTCCAGGACTTTGGCATACAACCAGACCCTTGGTGAGGTACAGCCAGTCCTCAGTGCCAGCTGGAGTAACCAGCTCCTCTCTAGGATTTTCTGCTTAGGTGGCAGAAGGCACATGGGAAGACAATGCTGAAGTGAGGGAAGAATGAGTCCAGATTTAATCCTCTCTTCTGGCTTTCAAGACTCTATTACAAGACAACAGACAACTGTAATATCCCTGTTCAGGGAAGTACAGTGATCAGCTCCAAGGCCGGGTCCCAGCTGCCCACTGTTGTGTCCTCCCCAGTCCCCAAGTTAGCCAAATCTGGCATTTCTTTGGTGGGCCAGCTGAGGAGCCCCTGCCAAGGCTGGAGTGTTACCTTCCTGGATCGGCTGTGCGGTCTGGCTCTTGTGCATCAGAAAGCGGTTGAAGATAGTGCTGTCGCTAGTCCCAGAACGGCTCCTCCTGTCTGCTCTCACTGCCTCCACGATGGACTGGACCTGGATGCGCAGCCTGGGAGACTTCTCCTGGCAAGGAGACCAAAACAAAAACCTCAGCAGGCAACACACACTGTGAGCCCTGCACCCACGAGCTGCACAGTCTTCTCCTGTTCTGAGGCTGCATTTCTAGCTTGGAAGCACCTATCTTCCATTGCAGAAAGAAATTACTTCCCTGATGTGCACGTGAACCAAGATCATTGTGTAAAGCTGACCTGCTGCTAGACAGAGAGTGTCCTTGTCCCATTGTCAGCTCATGTTCCAGGCTACATGTCTTCCTTCCCTAGACATGCGACAGGTTCCTAGGGGCAAAGGAAGCTACTTACCCTGTAAGGGCTGAATCCTTCCCGCTTGGCCCGCAGGTAGTTGGAGAGGTTTCCATACTTGCAGAACTCAACAATTACCATGAGTGGACCTGGCAAGAAGACACCAAAGCTCAGGGGAAGAGGTAAGGGCTTGGCATGGTCAGAATTTGCCCTGACTCCTGTGATGTGCAGCCCCGCTGAGCTATGGTACCTGTCCTAAGTGCATCAGACATACCAATAACATCCCCACATGTCCCTGTGGTCACACACGTGACCAGCAGAAAGGGCACGGGTGATGAGCACTGACCTCGGAGCAGGCACAGCCCATTGCCCTGGGATATTTACCATTGGGTTTGGTACAGGCACCCAGCAAATTCACCACGTTGAGGTGATTCCCGATGTGAATGAGGATCTTCAGCTCTGACATCAGTGCCTTGTGCTCGCTTGCAGTAGCTCCCTCTGGAAACACACATACCATGTCATGATGCCTCCTCACAGCTTTTCACCTCCCCCTCACCACCCTTCTCTTAGCAGAGTGTTAATGGGAGTCTGGCTGAGGCTGTGACCCCAAAGCTTTGGTACATTTTGTTATTGCATGTTTCTATATGAAACGTCAGAGCCTTGTCTGGAGCTCCCAGGATCGCTGGTGTAACACTTAGGGTGCTCCCTGAAGGTGCAGGGACCCAGAGCAAGGGCCAACACAACCTGTGCCCAACACATTTTCCCTTGTGGTAGCTGTGCAGGGAAAAAGATCACTTGAAGCTTACATAGAGATGCACACGTTTGAGTCTCTGCCCTTCCGGCCTCCAAACAGGGATAACGAGCCATAAAACAATTTGATGGAAAATTAGAAACAAAAGGCATCTGAGTCTTTTCATCATGACTGAAGATAGGAGCTGTCTCAGCTCAAACTCAGAATATCTTTTCATGATTCCTCTCCAACAGCAAACGCAGTGTGGTGCCCCTGCCAGCTCTGTACTGCTTCTTCTCTCCGAGTGCCTAATTCACATCAACTCGTGATCCTCTGTTTGACCCTCAGGGTGTGTTCTCTGGTTTTAAGTGCCTTTTTCATACTTCCCAGACTCCACATATTCGTTTTGCCTTATGTGAGTGTTTGTAAATTTAGTCTGAGAGACAGAAGCATCCTCTTTAGCGGCAGCTCATGGGCCAGATGAGAGCCACACCTCAGAGAACTGTAAAGCAACCTTGCACAGCCAGGCTTCCCTCTGCAGTCACTGTGCAGATCATCCGTGCCCTTGCAGTGGTGGGTGCTGCTGAGAGGAGCCGTCACTCAGTTTCCACATACAGGCCAGTGCTGGCCAGAGACTGCCTCGGTGTTCTGTGGTGTGCCAAAAGACAGGATAATGTCTGGATGCCTGGCTATAAAAGGTTAAAATCTCACTTTGGATTGACCAGGCTTTTGGTGCAAAGTCAGTTTAGTCTCAGAGCTGGGTAAGAGTTACATCCTGCTTCCCTACCCAGCTCTGAACCTGGCCCATAAACACAAAATATAGGCTCGTTTGGAAGAAAGCAACTGGGAGCTACACTTCCTTCAGAGCCCTGTCAGAGAGAGGCTCGGCTTTGGATTCCTGTTCACTTCATTCTTTGCCTTTGCAGACACCTAAATGTCCTTGAAAGTCGAGTCCCCAAGTCCTTACTGTCTATTCTGCCACTGGCCTCTCAGTACAGCTGAATGGGACACAAACATCCATGAGGG
>NW_010397795.1:43711-47753 GCF_000710305.1 Buceros rhinoceros silvestris | reverse complement strand
CAAAAAGCCATAAACTAAATGGCTGACTCCAGCTCCTCTCCCCTAGTTCAGGGCTGTTTCAAGCAGAAGCACCCAGGAGTGCTTGAGGGAGATAAAACGTTTCCCAGGGCTTGACAAATGCCTCACACAAAAGATGGGCAGCTACAGGGTGGACATGCCCTGGGCAGGTGCCTCGTTCTTTGCTCTCCACACAGACTCCATATCCTGCTGCACTGTCCACGTACCTTTCAGCATTTTGACTGCTACGGTCTCACAGCTGTTGCTTTTATTGATCCCAAATGCTGAAGCTTCCACCACCTTCCCAAAGGCTCCGTGACCCAGGACTTTACCTATGGGCAAGGAGAGAGGCCATGTGAAGGAAGGCAGGTGCAGCACAGACAGAATGGCGTGAAAAAATGAAAATCCCAACAGGAAACCATGGGAAGAAGAAAGAAAAACGGTCCTAAAGGAAAAGGAAGGAGTGGAACATGTGCCTTTGCCAGGTGGCTGCTTGCTCTGGCAGTGAGAATAAGAGAAAGGATGATGGGAGGAACTGAGGCAGAGCTGGCACGGACAAAGCCGAGGAAGGAAATGGCCCTGCAGGAGTGAGGGGCTGTTTGTTGCCCTGGAGCAGAGCATGTGGGAAAGGTAAACGTGACACCTTGCAGCAGAGCAGCCAGTGTTAGTGTCACTGCTCTGTGCCTCAGAGGTAGTCTGCAGCCCTTTAACCCTCCCAGACAGAGGGAAGAGACTGCAGGTAGGTGTCTCAGCATGAGGAGGGCAATGGATTCAGTCCTGGTCCTGAACTCAGGGTACCACTGGGCTGTGGGGAAGTGTTTTAAAGCATGCCCTGAGGTCTCCTGGTCTCAGTGATGTCTGTGTGGATACACTGGGAGAGTCTGGGCCTACAGCTGGCTCAGATCTGTCCATAGTCAGACCCCAAGTGATTTCCCAGGCACAGCTGGGCTTTAGGGACAGTCTGGGGAATAAGACAGGGCAGAAAGGCAGAAAAAAGGCATTAAATACAGAGGGGTGTGTAAGAAAGCTGGAGGGTGAGTTTGAGGGGCTGGTGGGAAGCCCTGGCTGCAGTGTGCAGTGGCAGGAGGGGTCTGGCTCACCTAGGCGCAGGCGGTCTCGTGGGAACTCCCACTTGCTGGAATCATAGGGCAGGTACTCGCACTGGTCCTCCAAGGGCACCTCGCCGGGGTCCATGATGATGGAGAGGTAGCCTGTCTTGATGTCTGCGTGGGCAGGCTGCAGGAATCAGCCAACACAGAGGGTGAGGAGATGTCCTCCCTGCACTGGGTGCTGACTCCCAGGGGGCATTTGGTGCCTTTGCCTGCCTTGACCTCCTTCTTCCTGGCAAAGGCCATTTCCTGTCACCTCTGTTACCACCCTGTTATGCACCCTGTCCTTGGCAGTGAGAGTGCTTGAAGCAACACTCAATGATCTCCTCTTAGTGGGTGCTGTCATACAGCCCCGCATCACAGCAATGGCATCGCTGCAAGCCCCGCTAAGCCACCTCCCCTGCCCTGGGACAGAGACAGTCACGTACTCTTTTGATGTTACAGAAGATGAGGATAAGGAGGATCCAGAAGAAAACAGCGATGACCCCAGTCCCAATCAGGATGACAATCTCCACGTTGGTCCTGTCATCAGAGCCTGTGGGATGGGAGGGAAATCATAGCTTCAGAGATGCCCATTCCTTGCCCCAGCTCAGCTGTCCCCTGTGGCCTGCTTCAGGATGGGGGGACACTGGGGACATGTGTTTGCCTGAGCTAAACACGCTCTGGGCTGCAGCTCCTCCTGTGAGAGCACTATGCCACCAGACAGCCCTAGGGGCTTTCACTGCCTCCTGCTGCCTGGTGTCACAGGGGAGCGGCATGGGACCTTGGCCACACTCCTACTCCTCTCCTTCATCCCCAGGGGTGTGGTGACTGCTGGTACCTTCCACAGAGACACTGGCTGAGGAGTTCACACAGCCCTTAGCGTTGCAGACACTGCACAGGTAGAGCCCAGCATCCTCTTCCCTCACCCTCTGAATGCTCAGCCTCTGGTTGAAGTCCGCCAGGTCGATCCCTGTAAGGCACAGAGAGTTGTGGTGGTCACTCACAGGGAGGGTGGATTAGTATACTGGACTCATTCAGGCTCAAGATAAGGTTCCTATTTTTTGGCTGGTTCCTTTTAGATGGCAGAATGGGATTGCACCAGCTGGTAGAGGCTCTCTTCTGTGGCCTGACGGCACCAGGAGTACCCTGAAAGAGCCCTCCCCAGGCAGTGTATGGAGGGGACAAAACCCCCGCAGAGAATCCTAGGTGGGGACAGTGCCCAGACAGTCCAACTGGAGTGGCAAGCTCTGCTTCAGCTCCAGGACCTGTTCCTTTCCCTCTGCAATGTCCCGGGATCCTTCCCTTGTTCCTTCCATGGGATCTGGGTTGGTCACAGCACGAGCAGAGATGCCAGGTGCTGGGATGGGAGTAAGATGATGAATGATTTCTGTCTGCTCTCCAGTTTAATGTGCTCTTGCAGTGACAGTGCTGAGCCAGGCCCTAGGGCATAGACTTGGCCACCGAAACCACATCAGACTGGGATAGAATATGAGTAAAACCACAGTTCACCTAGATCAGACAATGGGTGCCTTCGCCTGGGCACAGCAACCGCCAGAACCCAGCAGTGTTCCGCTCTCCAGCCGCCAGGCGTGATGCCCTGCCTTTGCTCCACCCCCAGCCCACGGTACCTGACACCTCCTGCACCAGTTTCTCGTCTTTGTACCAGCTGATTTCAGGAATGTGGTTGCCGTCCACCTTACAGCGCATCTCTATGGAGTCGCTGACGTTCACCCAAATGTCTGTCAGGTTCTGCTTGAGGCGGGGGATCTCCAGGGCTGGAGGAGCAGCACAAAGAGGAGGAGGGGAAAACGGGAAACTGATTGATCAAAAGAATATCTGTGTTCCTGGGGGGCTGTGGGTCTCTGACCCCTGATGAAGGGTGTCTTGAGAACCCAGGTGCCCTGCCTTTGCCACCTTCAGTTTAGCTTGCTTGCATGGCTTCCCCGGGGATGGACTGGGAAGCTGATGGCAGCAAGAGCACCATCTCTCCTCTGTCACTCCCGCCTGCCCTGTGGACCCTCACCCTGCACAGAGATGTATTTCTTGTGGCAGTGCTTCTCCCGGGTCTTCCTGTTCTGCACCTCACACACATAGTCTCCCTCCTCGCCCAGGGAGATGTTGGGGATGGTGAGCAGCAAGGTTGCATCGTTGGAGTCGGGCTTGAAGCGCAGCTCCCCCTCCATCTTGGTGGCATAAAGGTGGACATTCTTGCAGTCCAGCACCAGGGGGTTGCCCTCCTCATCATGGAGCTTGGAGAGGTTCAGCCGATACCACTGCAGGTTCTCATAGGTATAATTGTCTGCATTGCAGCTCAGCTGTAGGTCCTGCCCCTCTATGGGCTCTTCTGAGGGCTGGGACTCAATCTCGAACCCGTCTGGAATGGCTTTCAGGAAGGAAATGAATACGTGAATGAGTTTCCACGGCTGAGCTGCCAGACACAATGAAATCGTCTCCTTGGGCTCAGCTCTCTGAGACTCCCCTGTCCTCAGCTAGGGTGAAGGAGACCAATCTAGAGCAGAACTGTGACATGCAAACTTCTAGTGACCAACAGCTTAAGTTGCACCCAGAGAATGCTAAGGGACTTGCTGAAGTCCCAGGGTCAAATGAAGAGGGGGTTACAAGTGAAAGAAGCCTGGGAGGTCTGAATTAGGCTGTTACTGCCCTCAGCTCAGCTGCAGCATTCTGGAGTGGACACGTGCAGGCACTTACACAGCCAGGCTGGACAACGGGCTGCGCACCATTACTGAAGCAGCCATCTGAAGATGTTTATCTGCTCCCACAAAAGCTGGTGGCTCTGACAGTACAGGTACTACCTATGAGGGCCATGAGCCCAGGCTTCTGGGGTCTGTCCCAGGCATGAAGATAAGCCTTTCTTGTGCCCTTGCTGGGTTCCCTGTCCCTGGCAGACAGGGACAGGCTCCTGCCAGTACAGGGGACTGCTGGTGGGAAGGTCC
>NW_010397795.1:39653-43624 GCF_000710305.1 Buceros rhinoceros silvestris | reverse complement strand
GCGTGACAGGGTACTGCTGGTGGGAAGGTCATGGAGCCTGATATGGGCCACAACCCCAACCCAGCCCCACATGGGCCACAACTCCAGCCCACACTGCTGGGCTCTCAGCTTCCTTCCATCACCAAAATCCCGTGGGGACCCTGTCGGGGGGCTCGGGGCTGCAGGACCCTGCCTGGGAGTGGGTCGGGCAGTGCCACTAGAGGATGCTCTTGGACCAGGCACATCCCCAGCCCAGGGAGCTGCCTGAGCCTGAGCCAAAAGGACATCCCCAGCCCAGAACCTGCTCCAGGACCTAGGCACAGGCAGCGCCGGTTCATCCCCAGATCTGCCTGCCAAACTCTGCCTGTGCTATCTGCTGCCAGGGCTCCAGGCTTTGCCACTCTGCAGAGCTCCGGGGTAGCCCTGCTCTCCTGCTGGGACATCCCCAGCCCAGAACCTGCTCCAGGACCTAGGCACAGGCAGCGCCGGTTCATCCCCAGATCTGCCTGCCAAACTCTGCCTGTGCTATCTGCTGCCAGGGCTCCAGGCTTTGCCACTCTGCAGAGCTCCGGGGGAGCCCTGCTCTCCTGCTGGCTTCCCAGTCACTGTTTAAGGTGCTGACTGTGAGTGACAGGATCTGGCCGGTCCAGGGACCTGCCTCTTTCAAGCAGAGAGCTCGGCTGATGCTGGTGAAGGGGATGTCCGCAGTACTCACTGGTCACATAGAAGTAGATCAGCCGCTCGTCTCGACCCACTTTATTGGAGGCGATACACTTGTACATGACAGAGACATTGGCCTCCTGGATGGCCAGTTTGCTGACTGTCTGATGGGGAAGAGAGCATAAGAAGGCATTAGGAAGAGCATTTCACCGTGCATTTCAAGCCTTACCCACTGGCTCTAGCAACAGCAACATGGTTTTACTCCTGAACTGTTTCTTTTTACAGAGCCCAGCCAGCACAGATGACTCTTCATGGGAGCAAACATCTTGCTAAGCCCCTCGGGTCCCCACAGAGTCAGGCCTGTGCCCAGCACAGGGGACATGAACAGCACGCAGGGTGGAGGGGCTGGCTAAGCTCCTGCCAAGCTTTATAACAGTGGGGAGAAGGGGAAGGGACCCTCAAGGCTTTGCTTCCCTGAGCCCCCTGCAGTGAAGTGACTGCTCGGTCACTTCACTGACAGAGCTCACAGGAGTTTACAGGTACTTACAGACCTGCCAACACTCCTTTTATCCCAGACCTCTGGAAGCATCCCAGCTCTCACCAGTTCAGGGAAAGCTGCCATCTCCCTCCTTTAAATTCTATGTATAATAGACATGCTCCGAAAACCTTCCTCCTCTCTCCTTCCAATGAGACATGACTAAGAGTGGGCAAAGAAGCTGCCTCTAAGTAAGCCCAGAAAGGCAGCTGGGGAGTAAGGCACACGCGTGAGCTGCCGAACGCGTAACAAGCACTCCCCTTAGAGGAGATCTGCAGTTTGAAGCACAGCTTTCTCCTCCCTCCCAGTTTAAATGACAAGTTAATCACATGCAAAAATCCCTCTAATGAAACAACGTTTAAAAGGCAAAAAATTTGTGTTCCTACAGGGAAACTACTTTGTCTGTACTATTCATCCCACAGACTTTGGGAAGCGTTTCCGTTCTAAGCAGCAGTGTATTAGCTTGTGTTCTTCAGAAGGAACAGTCATTCATTCAGGGCATATTCAAAACAGCTCAAGTGACCTTATTACTAGGACTTTTGTGCAGTGCCTTTTCCGTTTCTTGGGGTTATTCAATACAGCTGAAGTGATCCTATCGCTGGCACTTTTGTGTGCTGCCTTTCCTGTTTCTTGGGGATTTTCCTTATAATCTGCACTGTTACGTTGGAGTCGGGGTTTCTGGGTTTGACATCACCCTGCAGTCTGCAGTGCGTGGCCGGACACTGTGCACCCCGTGGCTCATCCCAGCCTTCCCAGACAGAATAAAAAACAGAGGATGGTAAAAGAAGAGAGGCAGAAAGGAGAAGGAGAGGGAGAGAAAGCAGGTTTGGGGACATAGCATCCCAGTGCCAAGTGGAAGAGCTGTCTTCCTCCAGAGCTCTTGTGCGTCTGGGGGCTGTGCAACCTAAGGTGGACCTTCAGGACTGTTACAACCAAATACGTGGAATGAGGAGGACATGTCTGAGGAATAGGAGGGAAAGGATGGGGGAAAAAAGAGAAAGATCGAAAGGGACCAAGAGGAGAGTCACTTCTGGAAGGGGACAGAAAGGCTCCTTGCCCAGGAGCTCCCACCACCCCTGCTCGCCTCCCCATGGGACACCAATCCCTGCCTCTCCCTTCGGCTGCTCTGGGAGGAGCAGCATCTGCCCCTGCCACCCTTTTGGCTGAGTGACCAACTCCCGGCCAGGCCAGGGGACGGGAAGTGCCTTTGGAGGTGTGTAGGAAAACAGGAAGTGACTTTCGGAAACGGGGGCCCGTTTGTTTGTTCTGCATTGCTCTGCGAGCGGCTGGTGCCCGACACCAGCGGGAACAGGAACCCCGTCACGGCGCAGACCTCACACTCACGGCTACCAAAGACAGAAAGAAACAGGCAGCACAGAGCATCTGGCTGTTTGCAGGTCACACACACTGCAGTGAGGGAGAGATGTTCCTTCCAGAGAGGAAACGCTGTGATGGAGAAGTGGGCTTTGAGGAGCACACGTGCTCCCTGCACAAACCCGCAGCAGGTGGACTCCAGCACCTCCATAGCACCCTCACCCACTGGGATGGGGACAGCTGGATGAAACACCCTGCTACACACATATCCTGGTCCATCTGTGACTCCTGCTCTCCCTTCCCAGCTGCCCAGGCGGCTCTGCAGGGTTTGGCTGTCCCAGAACAGCACATGCAGAAGGGCTCAGAAATGGCCACGGGAGCAGCACACGTCCCCATGCCCTCCCCAGGTGGGTGCCCTGCATTCCGCAGCGATCGCTGTACACCCTCCTGCACAGCCAGCCCCCGCAGGAGCCTCTCTGGACGCAGGGTAATTTCTCAGAGATGACAGCTCTCCCTCGCCCTGGGGCTGCCTGGTACTGCAGAGCCCCAGAGCTGGGAACGGCCGCTGATGGTTTACGTTAGAAGCAGAGGTGTGAAGCCTTCCCCAAATCTGGCTCTGCCAGGCTCGTTTCCAGGTCACTTTTGCTGGTTGATCGCAAAGGACCCCTCCGAGGGTGCCTGTCTCCAGCTCCCTGCTCCGGGATGGGTTTGGGACTACAGCCTCACCTTGTTCCGCCCCTCCACGAACTCCACCCAGGTGTCAATGCTCTCGATGGGGTTCACCGCGTCCTGCTGCGACACATCTTTCCAGTCCTTGCACTCGGGCATCCGGTCCCGCTGATGACGCCTTGCTGCCCGGTGCCTGCTGTTGCTAATCCAGCAGCCGGGGAGGAGCAGGAGAAAGAGGAGAGAGATGGAGAGAGGGTCAGCTGGGAAAAAAGCAGCAAAAATAGCATTGTGTCTGCAAATTGAAGCCCCTGTCCCCTGACTCTGCAAAATTTCCTGGGTCTCCTGGTTACACAGTTCTGATGTGTTTTATAAGGGTGCTCTGCAATCACAGGCAAATGATATCTATGGATGTGAAAACTGAGGCAGGCAATTGATGTGTCTTCACTCCCAGGTCTGTAGTTTTATCCTTCCCTGCTAAGGGTGGAGAAAGACAGGGGTGAAACCCATTCATGTGTGCCTGGGGCACTTCTTGATGCCACTTTGCTCAGCAACAAGGCCTTAAAACCCCTGCTGGGACTGTGAGTTGGGGATGTCACAGACTGGCTGGATGCTGACCTGGAGAGCAGAGGGTGCAGCACCCAGGGCTGTTCCTGCTGCCCCTGATTCAGCAAATACCAAGAGGGAAAGATCCCAAGCAGAGATGCTGCTGGTGTCTCACAGTGGCATGGTGGTATCTCTTCAAGCTGCGAAGTGCTCAAATCTGTCAGGGACCCGGGATGCTGCCAGGTCCTTCTGAAATGCAGGTGGTGTAGGG
>NW_010397795.1:32353-39543 GCF_000710305.1 Buceros rhinoceros silvestris | reverse complement strand
TAGGGAAATGGGAGGGTCTGCCCAAAACCCAAGGTGGGAGGTGCAGAGGAAGGGGGGTTCAGTGACAGAGAAGCATGGGGGAAGCTGAGTGCCCAGGAGCACGTGGAGTGCGTGGAGCAGAGTGCTCAGCAGGGCGAGCACATCGGTGAGCGGTGTAAACAACAGGAAGCTTGAAAGAAGCCTCCTGCATCCTCTGGAGCTATGCTAGGCAGAAATATGGTGGCCTTGGGAGACAGTGCTCGTAATTCATGGGCCCCTCTGCTTCCTGGCAGGGCCACAGTGCACTCGTATGTGATGGAGAGCTCTCTGGCTCAGCAACAGCCTGCACAGGGCTGCAGGACCTGGCTTCCTCCTGGCACCCTGATGTCCTCCACCCCGACTGCTCTGGCTACAACTCCCCAGCATCCCTTTTCCTTCTTCCTGTGAGTATGCTGCTAAAAAAGTGCTACTGCAGCCCTGACTGGTGCTGCCCCGGCTTCCGAGGGCACAGGCAGTGGGCACGCACCCCTCCTGCCTACCTATGGGTGCTGCCTGCACAAACACCCTCCTGGCAAACCACCCGGCCAGCTGGCAGAGATCTGGCACTTCCCCTGGATTCAACAACTCTTCCCTGCATGCAGCAGCTCTGCTCCCCTGCCTGAGCACTTTTGCTTTCATCACTACCCAGCAGAAGATGACGGACCAAAAAAACCACAGGGACCTTACGGCAGGGAGGGGGGGGGACCCAACTGCGGTGTCTCGGGCTGCCCATGCTTTCATCACTACCCAGCAGAAGATGACGGACCAAAAAAACCACAGGGACCTTACGGCAGGAATGGTGTGAGACCCAGCTGCTGTCTCAGGGTCTCACCAAGGGGATGTGACAGTTTCTGCTGCAACCTGCCTCAGTTTACCTATTAGCCCAGTGGTCAGCGGTTTTATCACAGGTGCTGTGAGGAGCAGCTGAGCCATGGACATCCTCTGACGGATGCAGATGGCCAAGGACACAGGGGAGGCTGTGGAAGCTCTTGCTGTCTGGGATCAGAGCACAAGTGTCTCCAGCGGGCTCTACTCTGCCTCTTTATAGGGTGAGTGCATGTACAGTGCTCTGAGCTATCAGTCGGTGCTGTCTTCCTCTTGCCACATTGTGGATGAGAGAGCAGACATGAAACGGGGTCTGGGACACAGCCACGGTGCCCAAGGAGCCCATAAAGCCGTGCTGGTGGCTGGTGAGACATGGGTGTGGGAAGGGATGGCACTTACAGGCTGCGCCGGGAGAACATCCGACAGGGCATCCATGGCCTCCACTGCCACTGGATCACCTCCGGTGCCGGGATGCCATAGACTGTGCAGGTGAGGGCCTGGGGGCTCCTCCGGGAGTAGATGCTCGGGGAAGAGGCTTCCTTCTCATGGATGCGTGGAGGAACTGCAAGGATCAGAGTGACACTGTGAGTGGCCGCAGGCTCAGCTGCTGCATCCCCAGGCCAGGCACAGCCCTCCCCAGGCCTGTCTATAGAGAGACGGGGCACTAAGGCACTATGGCTCTCAGGGCAGCTCCTGGGGAGAGCTGCCTGTGAGGCAGAGCAGGTTACACTCGGGCAGATTCAAGTGACGTCGTTTCTCTGCAGAATGTGACTGTTTGGATGCTGCAGGGCTCAAAGCATTGTCTGGCAGCCCCCAGCACAGGGCTAACAGAGCCTGCTGGAGACAAATCTCCAAGCAGCAGTGCTCTTCCAGTGCTTTTTCTGCTGGCATCTAGTTCCTGCATGACAGGGACCAGTTTCTGCTAGGGGAAATCCACCTAGAAGCTTCCCACCCAGAGGAACAGCTCCAGCTCCAGGCTTTGTGTGTGTTGCAGCTGCCTTGCCCTCAAGTCTGCATCAGCCAGGGTCACCCTCAGCAGCATCTCCAACTGCAGCTGGGAAACAGCCCCTGAACAAGCACATATCCTGCCCAGAGTGATGGAGTGAGGATCAAAACCATGCTGTATCGCCCAGGCCACAGGGAGCCAGCCCTGCTGTAACTGCAGCATCCCTCAGCAATGGGGGAGAAGGACACGATGAAGGACACTGCTTTAGGACCGCAATGGAGACTTGGTTTCAGAGCAGCACAAAGGCTGGGGCCATGGGCTCAGTGCTCTCCCCTCAGCTCCAGCCCTGGCTCCCTCCCTTACCGTTGACGATTAACTGGAGGCTGATGCGTTTCTCCACCCCCGCCAGCCTGTTGCGCAGAACCAGAGTGTATGTCCCAGCGTGCTGCTCCGACACATCCTTGATCTGCATTGAAGATTGAGATTGCTTGGGAATTAGCTTCCCGTCCTTGTACCTGCAGGGAGGCAGAGAGAAAATGCAGCCATGGGGGGGAAGTGTCCCACTGGCAGCTGGGCAGGGCTTTGCTGGTGCCCACTAGACCGCAGTCAGGGCACCCCTTGCCAGCACTGAAGACCTCTCTAGAGGGACCCCTGGGCATTCCCTGGACCTGAGTTATGGGTCTGCCCATTGTCTCGTATGGATGTGTGTGGGGTCAGGGGTGTCATAGCTGTGCCCTGAGCAGTGTGCAAATGCAAAGCTCCCAGGCAGCTCTGATGGAAGGGCAGCATGATGCGGTGCTCAACCTGGCCCACTCTCTTGCTCCTCTGGGCAGATGTGATCCCCGCTGCAGGGGGATGAGGGGGGTGGCTCCTGTGGGAGGTGCCCTTGGTCTCTCCAGATGGTGCAGAGCTGCTAAGCCAGACCAGGGCCCTTACTGCTTCTCCTCCAGACCTCACCTCCTCCCGTCCTAAGCTGTGCAGCTGAGAGCCACGGCAAGTGGGTGAAATGACCCCCAAGTGTGGGAGTGTGTGACATTTGGGACAATCTTGGCCACAGAGGAACCTAGCAAGGAGGCCAGGCTAGGTTTCCCTACTTGGCAGAGAGAAGGAGGAGAGGACAAGTTGGCTCAGGCTAAGAAAGGTGCGTTACCACTGGAAGTCTGGTGGGGGGTAAGCCACAACTTTCACCGGCAGCTTCACAGCTTCATCTCCTGCAGTGGCTTCTATCACTGGGCCCTTCTTCCACTCCACATTGATGAAGGGCTTTTCTGCAAGAAAAAAGGTGAGCATGGAGGAGAGGAGAGCACAAAGGGACAGGCTGTCACCAAGCTCTGCTACTCTCCACAGCAGGGCCCAACTGCAAGGACCAAGGACAGGTGGGCTATTGTGGCATCACAGCTGAAAATAACTCCTTATCTGCAACAACGAACTCAAATAACCAGAATCCATTACTGTCTCGTCTACCCATATGACCCCCAACCCCTCTTCCACATGCGCCGTACCGTGCACGATGACGTCGGTGCTCTCCTCTAGCATCTGGGCACCGTTGGTGGCAGTGCACGTGTACTTGCCCAGGTCCTGCTGGCTGATGTTGTGGAGAGTCAGGATACTGGAGAGCTCTGTGTGTGTCTGCAGCGACCGCCGCTCAGGCTCCATCACTGCCCGCTGCGTCTGTGGGAGATGACAGAGAGAAGGGGATGAAAGACATCAGCGGGATGGGGCTGTACAGATAGGCTCCTTGTGTCTGCGCTTCTTGCTGCCCGGTGCATGCCTCTCCCTGGAGAGGGGTCTCCACCACCTCAGGGATGGAAAGGCAACAAGCCCTGCGTGACTGACTGCCTGAGGCTGCAGTCAGAGTTTAGCACACTTTTTGCTCTGACCTGCAGCCCAGTAACCAGGCTGGGAGTCCTGTAGGTGCATGAACAGGGTACAGGAACAGCCCTCAGGGGATTCCCCTGTCTCACTGCTCACAAAAGCCAGAGGCTACAGCCAGGAAGAGACCCTGTAGAAGGCTCTTGGTAACCAGGGTTGTGGCTAGAACAGCTCCTCTTAAGCCAATGAAGTTTGCTCTGGATTTGCACTGGTGGAAGTGACACCAGTGTTTGCCCAGGAGAGCCCCAGAGCAATAACATCTCAGCAAGGAGGGTGCTTTCTGCCAGGAAAAGGGGGCTTCCAATGATGTGAAGAGGAACAATGAAGGGACAGGAGGGGATGACTCAGAGGGTAGTGCACGAGATGCTCTTTTTTGCTGGTACCTGTTTGCCAGGGTAAGTCCACTGGAAGCGGACACCGGAGTTGAACTCAGCCCACACTGTGCAGTTCAAGACCAGCTTCTCTCCCACGAGCAGCTCCATGGCTTTCTTGGGATACAGCTGGATGTCGTACAGCTCGCTCCCTGGTGTGCAAGAGGCAATGAATAGACATTGCTGATCTATCAACTCTTCGACTCAGACTACGCAGGCACAGGAAGCTTGGGTATGACCTCCTGCTGCTCTGTCTGGCACACAGTAGAGGAGATATAAGCACCATGCAGAGTCTGTGTGGCTAGAAAGGACTATAACAACACCACAAGCCCCACTGATGGGCTTCAGATTCATCCACACTGCCACTCTGACCTTCCCAAATATTCACCTGCTATATGGATGATGAAGAAATTGGATTTGAAGACCTTCTTGTTGATGACAGTCTCACAGTGGACAAACAAAGAGTCTCTGATCAAGTGTGTAGGTACTTGCACACCCTTCTTGTTGTCCCAGAAAGTGCTTTCCCCATCAGGGTGGATGAGGGAATTTTGCTGGAAAAAAAATCAACATTTTACTGTCTGAAATAAGAGGGTAACATCATTCCCACCCCTTCCAGGCTTTATGCTGGCTAACACATCCTTTTTGCGGGAAGAAACGATGCAGCATCACGCCATGCTGGCCTCCTGCCCTCTCCTCCTGAGGGTTTGTCATCTAGGAATTGCAGCCTCCCCTACACCCTGCGCAGCCGTATCCTGCAGCACGAGCCTCTCGGCAGAGTGGGCCAGAGACTTCCAGGAATGGAAACTTCCAGTGATAGCTAAGGAAACTGATGCTGAGCTCCCAAACAGCAGCCCCACCGGGATGACTGCTGACCTTGGGTAGTGTCCTTCCCGGGCAAGGGAAAGGCCCCTGGCCCCCAGAGTGTCCCTGGAGGCCTGTGTACAATAGTAACACTCATCCTGGAAGGATGTATTTGCATTGTAAAAAAAAAAAAAAGAAAGAAAAGGAAAAAAAAAGGCTCAAGCAAACTGATAGCAGAGTTGTTTTTAGTCATCGGCCCCAGGGCTGCAGCCTCCTCCCTTGTGGGGATGTCGATCACCTAGAGGGTTTGTAGATCACAGAGACCAGAGCAAACAGGGGATGCTGTGGGGAAATGGGAGTAAAAAAAAGTCTTGTTTTGTTTCCTAGATCTCCAGGGAAGAGAAGGAAGGTTGGCAGGAAACCGGTGGGGTCTGCCCAAGGGAACTGGACAGCACAGCTTCAACCAGCAAATAAAACGAGGAAGCCAGTGGCTTGTACTTTCCATGGAAAATGTATCCCATGCACTTTCCATTCCTGGCAGTGCCTGTCCTGCTTCCACTCAGGCAATCACAAACGCACAACAAATGCAACACATCTTGGTTCACTGGGCGAGCTCTCACCGAGAACAATGTGACGTTAAGATCTGGGATGGAGACGAGGCATGGTACCCAAGTGTTCTCCTTCTTGCTGATGAGGAGGGTCTCTGGCTTGTTGATAAATGGCTGTTCAAAATCTGAAGAGATAAAAGGAGAAGAGCAACTAAACAGAGAAGAACTGGGAAGAGGGACCAGCCAGGAGAAAAGGAGGCTTTCTGGCTCTCTTTAACACAGGGCGAGCTTGCCAGAAGGAGTGGTGTGGAGCTGGACAGCCCCATCTGCAATGTGGGACAGTCAGAGGAGACACCTGGAGCTTGGGAATGCAAAGGGAGCAGCCGAGGCGAGCGTCTGGGCCAGCCGGCTCCTCTACACCAAACACCGTACTGGCGGAGCAGCACTTGTGTGACATTTGGGCAGTGCTGGAAGTGACCTCCCCTTTCCTGGCCCCCTCAAGGTCTCTGCCTGGGTTTGACCCCTTTGTGAAGCGGCGGGTCTCGACCTGGGCTCAGCGCCTGCCCAGCTGGTGACGTGCGTGGCCCCGTGGCAGGGCCGGTGCGGGGCTGTGCCGCCCTGGTGCAGTGAGACCTTCCCGGGCGAGGAAGTGATCCACAGCAGAATGGTATGCAGATGTCATCCTGCAGCCATCCCGGCCGGCAGATAAACAGATGAGCTGAGCTCTCCAGGGCTGCCACCACTACCGCTACAAGCACAAATATTGACAGGAAGAACAAAACCACCCAAAATTAATCAGACAAATGACTTAGCAAGGCCAAGGATGCTACATTAAACTCCATGTGGAGCTCGCACCAAGAAGCAGAGTGTCTGCAGAAGGGGCTGCCCCATCCTGCTCAGTGTGTCACCTGCCTCAAACGAGAAAAGCCCGAGCAGGGCTCCGTGGTGGAAAGAGCTCATGGCAGCACATGGAGATGTGTGGTGGCCTTGACCCATCATGCCAAGCACCATCCCGACACAGAGTGCAAAGACCAACATCAGCCCAAACAGCAAGCTAACAGGGCAGCACGGAGCCCATTTCTGGTTCTTCCTCAGATACACTGGAAAGAACTGGTGAGACCAAGATGCAAAATACACTTGTATCCCAGAGGGTAGGAATGGTGAGGTTTTTCTTGCAGAGCCTCGCAGCAGCTGCTGCTCACCTGCTCACCTCTCTGCTTGGCAGCGCTTTTGGTTTGAGTGTTTTTCTACTCTTTGGACTCTTCCAAACAGGGCATAGAATCAGCAGCCACCCAGGATGACTAAATGGGATGAGGACAAAATTGGAAGAGACAACGAATTGCGAGGCTGCTTGGTGTCCTCTGGCAGTACCTTACTGATGGATAATTTCTCTGTACTGTCAGCCCCTGCCTGCCCATTTCCACGGGGACAAGTGCCTCACAAGATGCTCTGAGTAGAGACTGGTTCCTAGTGTCTCCGATGCCTGGTGTTACCAGCATCTTTCTTCTGCAAGAGTCGTGTCTCTGGAAATGTCCACCCAGCACATGATTGTGATTGGCTATGTTCATGGAAATTGTCCCCTGGGTGAAGGGGGCTCCGTAAGGAGGTGGCAGGTCCTCCTCTGGGAGATGTAGGGCTGCCCCAGCAACCTGCTAGGGGAGATTTTATGGCTTCTAGTACGCTGGAATGAGATCGGATTAGCCCAGTGGCCTTAAAAGTTACTCTTTATTCACCTGGGTTGTAACTAAACCATTGAATTCAAGGGACTGTAGCATGAGGACACCTGTGTGTCCAACCTGAGACTCTTTC
>NW_010397795.1:27649-32312 GCF_000710305.1 Buceros rhinoceros silvestris | reverse complement strand
CTTGAGACCCCTTGTGTGTCCACCCTGAGACTCTTTCCCCCTGCTACCCAAGCCCTAAAGCTGTCCGTCTAAGATGACAGGTCAAAGATGAGTTTGGTAATGATCCCATTTGAGGAGCCTGCTGTTCAAATCACTGCTGTTCAAATCAAATTGGGCCCAACTCAATCCAACCCAGTGCTCCTACCGTTAAATGCATAAGGGAATTCCTTTAATTGATGATCTATAAAGGTGTTGCTTCAGTGATAGCCATGCTGCAAAGACCTACTCTGCATGAAGCATTTTTTTCTACAGCTGGGATGAAACAAGCCATGCACAGGAAATGTGTTGGTCAGCTCTTACGAAAACACAGATTGCCCAGAGAACGCTTATCTTTATTTCCTGTGGTTCTGTGCTGCCACAGGATTACTGTCTTCTGAAATCACAGATTTGTTTCCCAGTGTGAACATGTTCCTCATGTTGCTCTCCTGAGCCCTGGGCACATGAGAGGGAGGAGGCGACACTGCCAGGGATGAGAGGTGAAGAGGTCCTCTCCTAGGTCAGATGATAGCCAAGAACTAACTGATTTACTGGGCTGATCCTGCTGCCAACGAGCTTGTGATTCACGCACTAACTCCCCTCTCTGACCACATCACATGTTTTCTGTAAGACTGCCTTAATGGGTCAGGTGGGAATAATTTAGCATCTTCTTCATTAATATATGCTAAACTTGAGGAGTACATATCCTATTCTACCTCAATGAGGCATTCTGCATGTTTACAGTGCTATCTGTAACTGTCATAAAACCCACACCTCACCTGACACAGGGGAAATGAGACATATCCATGGAGAGTTCATCCGAGAACGGAGCTGCAGGTAAAACACAGAAGAACCCATTCTCCCAGCCAAGCACAGATACTTCGTTCTTGGCAGTTCCACCAAACTCTTAACACGAGAAATTAAGTTGATGGATAAACCTGTGGTGTGATCATGCTGTCTCCAAACATCCCCAACACTTACATCAGCCCTTCCAAGCTCTCCAGGGACAGTTTCACATTGCAGCCCCGTTCAGCAGCAACAGGCAGGGCTTTATCTGGATGTTATGCAATGGCTGTGTGGGTCTTCCTGACGTGTCCCTTCTGCCTGAAAGCCTGTCCTGTCTGGAAAGGCCAATTCCAAGGTTTCCTGGATGCTTGATAGCCATAACAGGGCACAGCCTGATCGGAATGAGTATGAACATGTGCTGTGGAGCCCTGTGCTCAGCAGCGCTGCGGGGTGTTGGCTGGGTCTGTTGCACACACGCTGTTCATAGGCACTGTGAGTCCCGTGGGACCTGACCAGGGGGGATTTATTGTCCCTAAGCCACGCCACAGGTGCACACTTGCTGCTCTCTGGTAAACAGGAGACCCATTACTGAGCTGCCGATGAGGCTGGAGGTGAGAGAAGGTGGATGAGGGGGCAAAGTGGTGTTTGCTGGATCACAAAGAAAATCAGGATCTTGCAAAAGCACTCCCTGTGTCTAAACTTGTCAGGTTGTACTTATTTTCAGCGTGTGTAAGAAGCTCTCTGCCTCCATCCTGATACAAGGGCTAGACTGTCTTGACACCCCTGTCCAACTCACGGATGTCTCCTTGTAGCATGTCTGGGATCCAGGGAAGCTCTGTCCTCTTTTACACTGGGCAGCAGAGCTCACGGGAAGAGGAGACAATTGCCCAAACAGACCTCAATTTCTCTCCATCAGCTGCTCAGCTTTTTCAATTTGCCCCTGCATTTTTCTCTGCATAGTTGCAGAGGCAAATTTGGCTTTGACCTGGGACTTCTGAAAAATGCATCTTGTATGTCACAACCTGCCTGCCTCATGACAACTGCACCAACTAATAAATGGGGGCGGAAAGAGAAATAGCTCAGCCAACTGTTTCCAGGGGACAGCGCTCGTTTATCTTGCCGGAGCGTGCTGCGACCAGTGGGGGAGATGGTGGAGGAGGAGCCTCTGGGGCATGGAGAAGCTGAGGATTGACCCTGCTGAGCTGTGGCTCCAGCTCCAAGCCTGGAGGACAACCCTCCTCCTCCACAACACACCTCATAATCCTGCCTGTGCATCCTGGAGAGGAGCATCTGGGTCTGCCACTGGGGAGCGGCTCCAGGGCCATCAAGCTCCAGGACACGGTTCGTTTGTACCACTCCTCCTCTCCCTCTGTCAGTCTCAGCTTTACGGAACAATATCATCCCTACCCACTGCCATCTCGGAGAGTCCCCAGCTGCCCAGAAGCTAACTCTTGTGCTTTTTTTAGCGGTGGAGTGTCTCTGAGGCCGGGCTCTCAGGCTCTCACTCCTTAAATTCCTGCATTCCAGCCTGGCTGGAGCAGTGCCCCCAGGCTGGGACGTAATTGAATCCCAGCCACCATCCCCCAGAAATGGACGGATATTGGTTCCCTCAAAGTGCTGGGAGCCAGCCCTTGGCCCCCTCCCTGAGCCTGCAGCAGCCACCCTCTGCCCTGGGATGCTGGGGTGCATGTTGGGCTTTTTAATCTTTCTGGTTAAAAATAAGGTGCCCCTGAGCTCCCGCTGCCGGAAGGTGCCTGCCACCGGATAGCTCTTACCTCTCACAAACACGTAGGTGCTGATGGCTGTGGTGCCCTCGATTTTGGCATCAATGTACTTGTAGTAGCAGTGGTAGTAACCCGTGTCGTTCGCCTGGGTCTCCCTCAACACCAGGACTTTGCAGTATGGCTTTGTGCTGGTGCCCTCACAGTCTTCTTCTCGTATTGCCCGGCTGCTGCTTGGGGCTGCTGAGGCCACCAACTCCACCTCCTTCTCCTTCTCGGCAGGGTCCACCTTGCCCCCAGGCCACGACCACTCCAAGGGGTGCTGGCCTCTAGATATGGGCAAAGAGGAGAGTTAGCTTCGGGGATTTAACTGCCCAGCATGGCTCTGCGTGCATCCAGCCACGGCTCTTGGGCTGCAGCATGCAGAAACAGCCACCCTCTAAAGAGAAAAGGAGCGTGAAGACATGGCAAGCAACTTCACTAATGGCTGAGCAAACAGAGGCTTGTCCCCTTCCCCAGGCCACCTCTCTGGCCATGCTAAGCTGTAAGATAAGAGCCCACTCACAAGCAGGTCCCCTCCTCCCATGACCGTGTCCTACTGGTATCGATGCCAGGACAGGGAGCCACGCAGGGCCCCAAGGGAAGGGCTCCATTTATTCTCTACTCCCTCACGTTATTAAAAGGGTCCAGAGCTATTAAGAAAACACATGGACGTGATGAGTTCCCTTGGCTCAGTGTAGCTGCTGGCTGGGGCTCGTGTGATGAATGGAGTGGGAAGGAGAACGAAGGAAGGAGAGCAGACTGGAAAGAAAACGAGGAAGAGAAAAGCAGGAGGGAGTCAGTTATAAAAGACAGCAAGGAGAAAACAAGGGGAGGCTCAGCTGACCGCCTTCTGTCCAGCTGCCAGCTGTTTCCTTTCTGCTGCTGCTGCTGGAGGGGGTTCCCGTGCTCTGCACAGCACCCTGCAGCCCCCTCGCCCCCCCGGCACGCTCCTCCAGCTGGCCTGGGGCTGCTGCCCCTTCGCTTCCCGCTCTGCTACAGACACCTCTCCAAGGGTACGACCACGGAGACTGTTCGCCAGCAGCCCAAAGACAAACGGAAAAGTCCAGGAACCGCAAGAAACCCCCAGACAGAGCGTGCACGTGTGTATTTATATATAGCCGAGGATCTCCGGAGTGGGAGGCACATGTGCACACACGCGCACCACCACAGCTTGCTATAACTGCACTTGTTTACTACAAACAAAACAAGCTTTTATTCTGTGCTGGAAGTTTCCTTCTGTGAAATCAGAGCCCCTTTCAGAGGAAGGCCTAGTCCCCACTTGAAAGTTTGCCAGTGTAGCTGAAAGTCACTTAAGAATGTGCAAAAATAAAAATAAATGGGGAAAAAAGACATCACGAGATACAGCTGTGAGGGTAAAAATGGTCTTTTGTCAGCACCGTTTGCTCTACCGGGGGAAACTGGGTTCATCTCTTATGCAAGCTGGGAATAAGTATGTTGGCACATGCGGCTCCTCTGCCAGGGCAGATGCTTTTAAGCGCAGCCAGACGGTGACCAATAGCTGGATGCAGCAGACAGCAAGGGACAGCGAGGAGGAAGTGAGATAAGGTGCCATCGGAGGGCATGATGGCTCAGAAGCAATGAGGACAAGATTTCTGTCCAAGCACAGGGGAAAGACCTGCCCCTTTGTGTTTGTCCTCAGCAGCTGATTTATCTTCCTGCAGACTTTGCTCTCTTCCAGCTCCCTCTGACTGTCTCGCTGTGGATGAGTTTGGAGACAGCATGCTGCACTCTCCTACTCTCCTCCTGTCACCAGGCACAAGGGCTCTGGAGGCAGTGATGTGCGCTTGGGGACAGCCACACAGCCCCTCTGACCCGGCTCAAACTTCTGCATTCACTGAAAATATCGCTAGTGCCTGAGGCAGGGCTGGAAATACAGCTCTGGCGGCTTGCGTCCGTGAATCACGAGCAGGCTCTTCCAAAGAATCAGAGTCTCACCAGCTCTTCCATTAAAATAAGAATTGAATTTAGAGTTTTTCCCTTCCTATGCAAGCACAGGAAAATAACAGTCAATCTGGTCACCAAACCCGTAACACTCAGTGGCCTCTGCCAAGCCTGTGGCTGGGGCAACCGCGGCACCT
>NW_010397795.1:18292-27586 GCF_000710305.1 Buceros rhinoceros silvestris | reverse complement strand
GTGCAAAGCCTGTGGCTGCTACCCCCGTGGCCCTGCTACAGCAGGTGCGGAACATGGGGCTGGCCCTGCTCTCAACCTGGTGCCAAGGGCTTCAGACCCCAACTGTGCAAAGGAGCCCCAAAGCCCTTTGCATTTGCTCAGGCATTTTTGGCGCTCCACGTTGAACAGGGCAATTGTACAAGTCTCCAGCGTTTCCTCTCTGTTTGTTTACCCACTGGGATTTTCACGCATTATCAGATCCACTTGTTTTATTAACCGTCAAGGCTAGCAGTGGCTGAGTGACATGTATTTATGTAAACACGGATGGGACAGTACAAACAGACCTGCTGACCAGCCCGCGGGCAACTCTAAACTAACGCATTCCTCGCATCACGTGCTGCTCGGCCAGATTCCGCGGGGACACAGAAGGTGTAGGCATTACTGCGAGTCCAAGTTAGCGTCACTGGTGTGTTAAGAGGACCAGAAGGTGGCAGGGATGACAGCTGGCCAGGCTGACTCGGATTTATTTCTGAATTTACCTGCTGCATTTGGGGAAAGGTCCAGGCAGCAGGTTTGGATGGTTCCCTCCCTCCTGTCACCCTCAAGGATTTGTTCCCAACGTTGTTTTCTTTCAGCTCTGTGATAATGTGCCTCTGGGTGACGGAGCCTGCTGATGCCAGCTGGAAACAGATGCACCCTAGGCTTCTCCACAGCTGTTTTCCTAAATCTTTTCAGGACAGATGCTCTTCAAGGGAGACGTTGCAATTGGCACCACAATCCTCTTTGAAGCTCCCAAGCGTGATATGATGGGCAAAGCTGGCTGAGGCTTTGTGGCTTAGCTGGGATATGACAGATCCCCCCCTCGGCACCACAGAGGATGTTCACAGCAGTCACGCACGTGTAGGAGAGAGCAGCAGGTGTTGTGTGTCCCTGGACGCTGCTCTGGAGCAATCATGGTGGGGCACTGCCTTATCCTCAGTCTCCTTCAGCTCTGCCATAGCGCTCATTTCCTCCACGGGATCCAAGAGGGCTCTGGGGTCAAAAACTTCCTCTCTGCCAGAGTAGTGTTTGTGCACCTGCGAGCCAGCTCTATTCACAAGTCAGTGGGCAGCAAGGGACAACCTTGCCCTTCTTTTTCTCAATACCAGCACCCTCGGGATGGCATGGCATGGCACAGCCAGGACCAAGGTGATCCCTCTGGAAGTTGCTGCTGTTGTGCAGCCGGCTCCTGTGGGCTCTGCTCCAATATTCATGAGCTGGAACAGCACAAGCACTCTGCCTTCCCCCAGCGCAGGCTGCCGAGGGCATGAATGCAGAGATTCCAGTATTCCTTCCTCCCTTCTCAGGATGGGAGCTAATAAAAGGCTCACTGTCCATGTGGGCATCAGCCCCTTTGCCCTGCTCCGCCACGTGCTTAGGTCAGAACATCACTGGGGCTCTCAGCCAGCCCTGGCATGATCTGTACTTTGGGAAACGCTCCTGTACTGGTCCCCAGCTCTGTCGGGACCTCTCAAGGGTGCATTGTGCTGAGTGACAAGGGAACGTGCCAGTATGTCACAGCATTTGCAGAGTCCCAGCATCAGGTGGTTCCTCACGCGTGTGCTGTGTCTTTGGGTCTCTGTTAAGCATGCCCAGCTCCAGAGGCATCGCTTAGCCCATGGCCTGGCATGGACTCCGGTCACCAATGAGGCTAGATGGGCTGTGGAGCAGGAGGGGGCTGCAGAGCTGTGGGAGTGTGAGATCCAGGCTACTGCAAGAGAGCCTGAGAGCACAGTTGGCTGTGGGACTCTCATGCTTGGTGGGTGAAACTTGAAAGGTCTCCAGGGAGTCTCTCACGGGGGGTTTTGAGCTCAGCTTTCTGCGGCAGCACTGCTTCAAGCAGGCCTGTACTCCTGGCTCCAGGGCAGCTCGAGGAGCAGCCAGAGGACATTGTTCTCAAGGGGAGACTAGGGTCAAACTGAAGCCACCTCCAACACGATGCTCTGCAGGAAATCCCTGGATCCTGGATTTGATTTTGTATTTATTTCTGCCCTACCCTGCCCTACCACCCTCTCCTTCTCCTGTTCTCTTGGTGGTCTGGCATGTTTTTCCCTTCAGCTCCCATTAACACAAGTCAGGTCTTCCCAGGGTGGGCCATGGTCCAGAGAAGAGGTTGGAGAAGCAGCTGGCTGTAATTAGATATCCAGAGACCAAGAAAGATTTACTTTTCATTCAAATGAAGTAACAGTGTCCCACAGTCAAAATCCTCTCCTCAAGACATTAGACAAACAAAGGCTTGAGAGCTCAGAGGCAGCAGGGGAACCTTGAAGCTATGCAGGAGATGCTGAGACTTATCTACCTGTGGATGGTGCAGAGGGCACTGCACAGCTCCTGAGGAGCACATCTGGGACGGGAGGATGCAGAGGTGGGGGAGCAGCATGGGCAGAGGGTGCATATGGGGTTTAGCACTGTTTGCAGATGGCTCTGCTGGTCTTTGGCTGGCCAGTGCAGTCCTGCACAGCACCTGGGAGCCAGCGGTAGGGATGCTCCTTCTCTCGGCTGTGTCCATGCCACCACGCTGTGTGGATGCTGCCTAATGATCTTGAAAGATGAGCCTCGCCACTGCCACAGGGACAACACTCTCTTGTTGCCACTTAGAGAGACTCTGTAGCTTGTATGACACTCCCTGCAAGGGCTGGCCATGCAGAGTCTGCACTGGAAATAAGATTGTTTTTTTCCCCCTTTGTTTTATTTTCCTTCATATTGATACCTAACAAGCGCACGAGGAAAGGCAATCTTGTCCACAGTCCAGCAGAGTTGCCTGAAAAGAGGCTTAGCACTTTATGGTGCTAAGCAGGTATGTTCATGCTTGCCTGCAGAGGACACTTTCTTGAATCACACCTCTGAATTCAGTATGTCCTTTAGCCTTCTTGGCTCAATCCACAGGCAACACAGCCTTGAAACCGCTTTCTGTTCCCTCTCTGGGCCACTGCTGAGAAAGAGTCTATGCTGATCATAAATTTATTCAGAATAATCTCACTGAATGTCCCCTCTTCCAAGGTTTTCAGTCAGCTCCCACATCCCTCTGTGAAGAAAACTACCATGGCAGAGCACTGCAGTCCCCAGACGCCCTCCTCTCCCTCTATGTCTCTCTCAGCAGCTATGTGGCTGACCACAGTCCTCCAACTCACGCATTTCCTACAGGCTAACACACACCATGGCTCCTCAGGTCACTGTATGAACAAGCCCACCACCACTCAGCTTCCCAGACCGAGTGAAACCAGTTCAGGGTGGCCATCAACAACCTTTCCTCTGTCCCCTTCCCCTGGCTGTGAACTGGTTCACACAGTAAAAGCAATGCCATCTGTTCCAGGAAAAGTTGAATATGTGTGTGACAAGACATGAACGCGATGCCAGCCAAGTGTTTGCAGTAATTGCTCCATGGTTATATATAACACTGGGAAACACCCATGTGAGGCCCACGCTGGATTTATACCCCCTAGCACGCAGATCCCAGGCATGGATCTGCTTTCAGCTGCTGAAGGGAAACTCCAGCTTTGTCAGGAAAATTGACCTTGGTCAATTCTCCCACTTGCAGGCTTTTTTTTTTCCCCTTTCCAAGACAGGGGTTAGTGGTGAAAACGTGTGCAGCCAAGTGTCCCAGCATGGGATAAATCAGCTCAGGAACATCACCTCCTCAGAGCCACAGTCTCCAGAACAACCAGAGATTCTCTAGCTCCTCTCGCAGAGCTACTCACCTGGCCTGGCTGAGGCTTCTCTTCACTCCTAGGAAGAGCATTAAATCCCAGCTTCCTAGAAAAGCTGCCACTAAGTGCAGCCTTGTCTCCTCCCGTGGATATTTCTCAGCATCTCCCAAAATGACCTGCTAGATTTAGAAACCAGAACTACAGTCCTAGCAGCCCCTGATGAGGTGGGAATAAGCAACATCAGAGAAAGACAAGGAGAGTTAGGAAGGCCAGTTTCCCTAAAGAGCTTATAAGGAAGCAATCAGATCATGCAAATGTTTCTCCATCTTCCTTCTGCCTGCAAGACTACAGCAGAGGTTATCACCATCTCCTCTGAGATGTTCTTCAGCTTCTTTTTTTAATTAATGAGTTAGATGAATTCACACTCGGTGAACGTTGACGATTTCTAGCCTAGTTCTGCAGGTGTACTGCAGCCAAGATGTCCCTGGTGGGCTCTCTTTGCCTGGTCCTCCAATACTTACTACGTAAGAGCAGTCTAGGCAGAGTCACGCTTGCTTGCGCCTTACCTGCAGGTGATGGTCAGCGTATCCTTGGCGTTGATGACGTGTTCCTCCTCGGTGATGCTAAGAGTAGGGGGGGTCATAGAATAGCTGCGCACCAGGTCTGTGGAGAGAAAGGAGAGAGGGGATGATGCAGACTTCTGCTAGCCTGGACCCGCTGCTGCGGGCAGCAGCTGGTTTGCCATCACGAGCCCAGAGACAGGCAAAACCTCTTGAAAGAAACGACTCGTAGGAGTCTGCTTTTACAAGACAGTTTAATGCTGGCTCACAGGGTCACAAGCGGGTCCTTCACAGCCCTCTTGGCTCCAGCAAGCAGCTCTTCAGCAACAGCTCTAGGGCCAGACAACCCCTGGGCTCAGGCAGACAGACAGACTAGCACAGAGGAGGGCCAGGGGAAAAAAAAATACAAAAAATAAAGATGAAATCAGGGAATCCAGGTGTGGCCATTCCTCACCAGGTGACTGAGATCGAGCTCACTTGGCCTAGGCTGTGAAATGATCTTATCTGCCAACTGGAGGGAGCCTGGCTGGAGATTGGTCTGTACACACGTAGTTTTCTGTAATCAGGGGGACAAATCGGGGGTGCCCACATACCACAAATGCAAAATGCTTGAGTTTGTCCAGAGATGCTCTCAGAAGCCAGCAGGCATCCACTGAGCACCCTCCTCCCTGGGGACACCCAAACCGGACCAAACCTTCGAGGATTACAGCAGCCCCTTCCCTGCAACGCAGCTGGACAGTCATTCCAGGAGTGAAATTATCCAGGCTCAGGGGTGGGCAGTTAAACATTATCACACACTTCTCCCAGCTTTTGTCTGGGATAGTCCCCCTTCTCCTGTCCTTGCATCTCTGGCATGCCAGACACACACCCTAAGCAAGTTCCTCATGGACAAAACATCTCGAAGTACCGGTTACCTTCAGAGACATAACTGTTGTTTTTCATTCGCACAGTGTTGCTGACTGTCATTACTTTGCGATTTTTATCTTAAAACCCCAGCTTCTGGAGAACTGAGATAATTCAAAAGAAAAGTCTCGGTGACTGCAAAAACAAGCAAGCAAACCAACCAGAAATAGAAGAAAAACAAGAATAAGAAGAAGTTGTGAAATGTGAAGCTGTGACTCAGGTAGATGCTAAATGCTAAGGAAGAAAAAAGAGTGTAAAAATATGCTGTTCGCTCGATTTTCTACAGAACATGAGGTTCTGCAACTGTGTTCTGTGCCCGCCTGTCTCCTTCCCTCGTAACATTCAAACCCATGTATCGGAGAGATCTGGCAGGGAGGGAGAGGTCTCAAGGACGTGGTGTTTCCGCTGGTTTCACAAGCAGCAGGAACGCCGTATGACGTCCCTCCTCCAAATCCACCAACGAAGGAGCCCGTGACTGGGGAACCCCGTGGCAGAACCATGGCATGAGTGTTTCTCCATGGAGGAAAGTGCCCCAGCAGACACCAGATGGTCTCCAGCCCCTCTGAGGCATGGCATGAGGAGCCAGCCCTGCGGAGAAGCCAGGGTGCGCAGGGTCCACTGCCACCAGGAGAGGATGCCAAGGGGGACACGGTGGTTGGAGGGACGTGCTGAGCAGCACTGCCGGCACAGCCAGACCAGGGCCGCCGGCCTTGTTCTCCCTGATTGTTCTCTACTTCCTTCCCGCCCACGCACGGCTCCGAGGTGGTGTCCCTGCGGCTGCCCCCATGGCAACGGCGGGGTGCCGGCCACCTCACCCCGACATCTCCTGCCTCCTCTTCCCTTGCCCACCTGAGGCGGCGCCAGCCCAGGGGCCACCCCGGTCCACCTCCTCCTATGTGGTGGTCCTGCTCCCCATGTCCTGTCCTACAGACACCCCTCTCTCAGTGACAACAACAACAGCAGCCATCCTTTGTCATTCAACACGTGGGTCCGGTTGGCATCGCCGTGGCCCCTGGGACTGGGTGGCACTTGGCCCCCATGGAGGACACCCTGCCTCGTGCCTCCAACCTCCCCTTCCCCGAGGGAGGGGATGTCAGATGTCACACACAAAAATGTGCCCTGGGGCTGTGAAAATAAATGACCGCATTTTTTGTAAAATCCCTTCAAATTGTAACAAGGTTTATTAAAAAAAGGAGGGGGAGGAGGAATCTGTCCACTAAGCTGCATTTCCTATTAATGCCGGACTCGCTGATCCCAGTGCAAACACCGCTCTCCAGATGGCCACAGCCTGCCAGCCCACCAGCCGGGGTGCTTGCCACCCCCATGGCCCTCAGCCAAAATGCAGGAGATATGGCTTGGGGACGCAGACCCTCTCATCCTGTCAGTGCTCTGGGGCAGCGAGCAGAAAGCTGACCCCCAGCACCCTGGCGCAGCAGTCCCCAGGGCTGGCTGCGACAGGCACCCAGTTGTGTCTCAAAACCCGTGCGGTCCCCTTGCTTGAACCGCTGCCTAAGTGGTCCAAGGTGGCCAGAGCCTCTCGGCCGATGCTGCACAGTACATCTGCCCCACTGCCGGGTTTAGGGGGTCCAGGATGGCTGCAGAAATAACCCCCTGCCTCCCTTCATGTGCCGCCCAGTGACCTGTTAGCAAATAACACCAGGGCTGGGGCTGGTGGGGGGGAGCAGAGGGGAAGAAAGAAAAAGTACGATCTGTGCAGGTTGAGGCTGTGGGATTCCTGCAGATGCATCCTGTCCGTGGCCCTCTGCGAGTACAACAGGAAAAGGAACCACTGCTCCCTCCGAAAGCACCGCGGCTCTCGTGGCCATCCAGCCTCCCAACTGGTCCTGGACTGCCGGGAGCTTCATGGAGTCCCTGCATCAGGCACTAGCTCATGCTGGGAACCTGCTACTCACCCTGACACCCCACACCAGGGCTGGCACCTTAGGATGCCAACATCCAGCCACCCCTGACACCCGGGACAGGCAAAGGGCTGCACAGAGCCATTCCCTGCCTGCGGAAGCATCTTCAAGGCCATCAGCTTTTCCCCAAAAAATTCTCCATCCCACTCTGTGGTTGCCAGATGGATCCAGCTCATCACCCAGGAGAGTGTGTGCCCTGCTCTGGCTCTCTCCTGTGACTTGCCCTCCCCAGCACTGAACTTGGTGCTGGGTTTGGCCGTTAAATCTCTGCTAACCAACATACAGATGGTTTGTGTCGTTGGCAAATCCTGGGGTGCGAGGGAGATGTCTCCAGAGCACGGCGCGTCTCCTCTCCCTCAAGTCCCTCCTTCCCCACCTCCAACCCCAGCGATGCTTTATCTCCTCAGCCCTCCGCGCAGATCCCGCTCTCTCGTGCACGCCAAACTGTGCCCTTGCACCGGCAGAGCATTAATGTAATTAAAAAGGCATGCGGCAGCCCCGGCGAGCTTTGTTTTTTCAAGATGGTTTCCAGGCAAGTTGGCAGCGGGATATTAAAATAAACAGAGGGGGATTGATGGGATGCAAGGAGAGGAAGCAGGATCCCACAGCCACTCACACCTTGTCTATTTTCAGCGAAGTGCATTTCCCAGCAGATTTCCTAGCCTTGATCTCTCGGCGCGCGCAGCTATGGAAGGGGCCAGGCTGCACCAAGGGCCTTCTCCTTATCGCTGGCGGCTCCTTCATTTTCTCCAGCCCCCTTTGCCTCTTTCTGCCCCCTGAAATCACTGCTGCATCCCAGGACCTGCTGCATCCCAGGGCTCTCCCTGCCTGCTGCGGGAGCCACGCTCGCCCTGGAAGGTGCTGCCCACCCCAGGGCGTCTCACGGAGACCCAGCAGCCCGCAGGCTGCAGCCTTGAGCCTCTCTCCACCCATGAGCACATTGTGGAGGTTTTCCTTCCCTTGTGATAAATCACTGCAGGGCAGAGTCCCTGCCAGGGCCAGCACCACTGCCGTGAGCACAGCACAGCATGGCACGACATGGCTCCTGCTCTCCGTCTGCTTCCACTCGCAGGAAGCCCTACACCGGATCCAGCCTCCGAGTCCCCCCACACCACCTCAGCCCCTCTCCGCTTCCCCTTCCCTCCCTCTCTGCTGAGTCGGCCCCGCTGACTGATTAACGGGGCGCCTTTCCGGAGAGGGATTTTGTTCACACTCTGTCCTTCTCCCTGACTTCCTTCCCTGGCGCTGGACGGGATCTGCTGCTTGTCCCCAGCTAACCGGCACAGCTCGCGCCCTGCCACCAAACGTACTGCTTCAGGGTTTTGTGACCAGGGCTGCAAAATAACCTGCACGGAGCAAAGCCGCTCCAGATGAGGTTGTGTGCTCCTGCTGGTCTCCCCACACCTCACGTACCCAGCCCAGCCCAGCCCAGTGCTGTACCTGGGCAAAAGGTATTGGAAGGGGGAAAAAAGTGTCCTTTCCCCCAGCAAAGCTACCCTGACCCTGCTCCTGCCCCATCTCTGCTTTGCTGCATTCAGGAAAAAATAACCAGTCGAGCATCCTGGCAAAGCAAGGCAGGAGCCTGAGATTTGGACGCTTTCTACGAGAGGGATTTTTGGCAGATTGGTACCAGGTAACCGAATCCCCAGACCAACGCTCCAGGATGGAGCCCCTGAATTTACCCACATCTCGTGTCTGCTACATAAAGCACCACGGATGAGCCTCTTCTGCCTCGCCGGGCTCAGGCAGCTGCTCTGGCCTGTCCCTGGCTGGGGCTCGGCAGCACTCTGGAAGCCCTGGGATTGCTCAGGGCTCAGTGCTACCACACAGCCCAGTGTGGCTTGTCTTGCAAAGCATCTCCTGTTTCTCTTGGTTTCGCCCCGAGCCCAAACCTTTGGCTTTGTCCCTGCAGGCTGCAGAGCCAACGGTGGGGCAAGGCATGCACTTGGACATGCAATCACACACCATAGTTACGACGTGAGTGAAGACCTGCTCCTGCGCAGCCAGCGATAAAATGCCGGTACCTTGCAACTGGGGAAACAGGGACTGAGAGACCCTTTCTAATGCAGGACAGCAGCAGTAGGTGGCACTGGGGGAGAGGGAGGAAAATCATCACGAATCACAGAATACAGAGTCACAGAATGCCAGGTTGGAAGGGACCTCAGTGATCATCTGGTCCAAACTTTCTTGGGGAAAGCACCGTCTAGACAAGGTGGCCCAGCACCCTGTCCAGCCGGATTGTAGAAG
>NW_010397795.1:14408-17985 GCF_000710305.1 Buceros rhinoceros silvestris | reverse complement strand
GAGCCCCCTGTCCAGCCGGATTGTAGAAGTGTCCTATGCTGGGGACTCCACCACTTCCCTGGGGAGATGATTCCAATGGCTGCCTGTTCTCATAGTTAGAAATTTTCCCTTTGCATCGAATTGGAATAACTTGTACCCATGACCCCATATCTTTTCCACATGACTCCTTGTAAAAAGAGAGTCTCTGAACCCCTCCTTTGCCCTTTCTGCAGACTCCTCCAGCTTTCCAAGCTGAGCTTGTCTGAATTAGCAGCATTTGCTGGCAAAAATCCACGTGCACCGTTACCCCTTGCCCCGCAGGAACTAACCCCAGCGCTGCAGGTGCCATCTTCCCCCTCTGCTCCAGTTAACTCTTCCCCGCCTGCCCCGTGCTGGTATAGCTGACTGCCCTGGTGCTGGAGGACCCACGGCCACCCACAGACACACAGGAACTCCACGTGCTGGAAGGCAGAGCCGGGCCAACCTCCCACTCACAGAGCTGACGTTCCCCCACTTCAGCGGGGAGCAACTCCTCCTCATGCATGGAGCAAGCATCCAGCTGTGGGTTGGAGTGGCAAAGCGTGAGTGTCACGTCATATAAGCTTTCCAAGCTGAGCTTGTCTGAATTAGCAGCATTTGCTGGCAAAAATCCACGTGCACCGTTACCCCTTGCCCCGCAGGAACTAACCCCAGCGCTGCAGGTGCCATCTTCCCCCTCTGCTCCAGTTAACTCTTCCCCGCCTGCCCCGTGCTGGTATAGCTGACTGCCCTGGTGCTGGAGGACCCACGGCCACCCACAGACACACAGGAACTCCACGTGCTGGAAGGCAGAGCCGGGCCAACCTCCCACTCACAGAGCTGACGTTCCCCCACTTCAGCGGGGAGCAACTCCTCCTCATGCATGGAGCAAGCATCCAGCTGTGGGTTGGAGTGGCAAAGCGTGAGTGTCACGTCATATAGCTGGCAGAGCAGCAGGGTGAATTTGGACGTAGGGCTGTCAGCTCCTCCTCTTCCTCCTCCCGGTGCTCATCAGCATGGAGGAAAGCTTGTTTTGCGGAGAGGTGAGATATCGCATGAGGCTGAGAAATGAATGGCAGGCTCCAGCCAACGCGGGGATGAAACACCAGGTGTTTTGTCTCCAGCCCCACCATGGGCAGGGTGAGCCCCAAACCACGGTGGGAATTTGCACCAAAAAGGAGCAGGTTCTGCCCAGCAGCCTGCGCCAAGTGGCTGCGAGGCAGGGTGACAGCCACCTGTGCCCACGGCGAGGCTGGGATAAAATGGAGAGGTGTGTGCTAAAGGGCTCTGAGGGCAAGACAGAAACAGGCTGAGGTGTAAGCAATGAATAAATTAAAAACGATAATGACAGAAAACTGGAAATCCCCCCCAAACTATGTATTTGCACAAGGGCGAAGGAAGCAGGTCCCTTTTTCTGTGGCATTCGTGACAGATGTTCCTTTTCCTGCAACCCAGGATTGACCATTGCTTCAGCCCTGTCCCAGAAGGGGTTAAACACAGGGGCTGTACTTCTCTGTGCAGGATCAGCCCCTCTGTGCCCTGTGTTGTGCGATGGCAGCATCGCTGTCCCAGCCACGCAGCTGACCCCCACGCAGCAAGAGCTCATTCCGGGCTGCGGCAACATCTTTCCCCCTCTCAGAGTGGGCAATGCCAATGGTGAGACAACACCCCTCTGGTCTAGAGATTTTCATCCACGGACCTCAAAGCCCTGAAATGTCACCAAATCAAAGTGTGGTGCATTCGCCTCCTCACCATGTTGTGAGGATACTCCCAAAGCATCAGATGTTCCTTTGCTCCAACCAGGGCAGGCTGTCCCCTTTCAGGGGACACAGGGACTGGTGATTATAGTGAATACTCACAAACACAGCGGTGATCATCATCACTGGGTGTCTGATCCCGCCTGTTCAACACCAAAAGCATAACCAGAGAGAAACTTTGCCCCGAGACACCAGTAGGTAAGTTGATGTAGCAGGAGCACAGGCCCAACATGAGCAGAAGTCACAGCCAGACCAGCAGCACCGCCAGACCAGGGGTTCTGCTTTACTCCCCAAGGCACCATGTCCATGCATCCAGTGTCCACGGGTCCGGCCCATCAGCCCCACAGCCTCAGTCCTAAAGGCTGCTCTGGCCTCAATGCATGGACACCCATGGGTCCGCTTACCCTCTCATTGCTCATAAACTTTAATTAACTGGTTCTTTTCTGGCAAGGGACAAAATCTCATAACCTCCCGCACCGAAGGGGAATGAGGAAGAAAGTCACAAGCCCTGTGGGCTCCTTCAGGCTGTGGACTCCCAAGGCGCCAATCTCATCAGGGGACAGAACCAGAGGAGCTCAAAAGCAGGAGCCACTTTCAAGGAAGCTGGGCTGTCCCAAGGAGCAAAGTTACCCTTGTATCCTTCAGTCCTGGCCCCTTGGTGCCTCCAGGCAGGGGTTTCAATCAGGGTATTTCACCAGTGAGGCAGCAGGGCATGGGGCTGCACCCCATGCACAAGCCCAGCCATGCTGCCACCTGCTTTCCGGACTCTGGTCTGCAGGGACACAGCCACCCGTGCCCTAGGGACCTGCCACCGCGTCATCCCACAGAGGGGTCAATGAGCCCCTGTCAACAAGGGGGTCAGTGAGCGGTGTTTATCTGTCTGCCTCTCTCCCTCTGCAGGAAGCACTATCTCACCATCACACTGCCTCGCTCCAGCCTGGTTTCCTGCTCCATCCTGCCAGGTTTACCCTGCTTTTTCCTCCTCCCCACCCCCTGCCCCATGGCTGTCAGGCCATGTTTGCATTTCTGTCTCCTGCCGTCTTCCCTTTCCCTGTCCACCCCCCGCGCTCGCTCCCTGCTCCATCCTCCCCGAGAGGCTACGTCCCGAGCCAAAGTTAGCCTCTGTCAGGTAGCCGCATGTCCGGCCTGGGGCAGCGGGTCAGCCGGGGCCACCCTGCAGACCTCCTCCAGGATCTCTGCTGTCAGCAGCCTCCTCTGGCCCCAGGGGAGCGGCTGTTTGCTGCTCTCGCTCGGGCGAGGGATGCTCCCGCACATCAGAGGGCTGGTTTCCCCTTGGCCGGCCGCCGGCCCACCCTTTCTGCTGCTGGCCAGACACCGCTTTGTTTGGTCCCCCCCATTCCCTGAATCGCTCCGCGTTTGTTGGCTGCCTGCTCCTGCCCGGAGAATCCTTTTCCTGCCTTTGAGATAGAGGATGCTCAAGCCATCTGTGCACTTTATTTCCTTGTAGAAACTAACAAGCCGAGGATTGCTTCCTCTCCCTGACATTGCGGAGGGCAGCGCCGGCTCAGCGGGATGCTCCGGGAGGGAAGGGAGAACCCAGCTCCTTCAAACAAGAGCAGGACCTATTCTGTCCGCAGGATTCACTCCCCAAGGGGCCCTTTGAGATAGAGGATGCTCAAGCCATCTGTGCACTTTATTTCCTTGTAGAAACTAACAAGCCGAGGATTGCTTCCTCTCCCTGACATTGCGGAGGGCAGCGCCGGCTCAGCGGGATGCTCCGGGAGGGAAGGGAGAACCCAGCTCCTTCAAACAAGAGCAGGACCTATTCTGTCCGCAGGATTCACTCCCCAAGGGGCAGAAAT
>NW_010397795.1:6633-14305 GCF_000710305.1 Buceros rhinoceros silvestris | reverse complement strand
CAAAACGCCCCCGGCCTGTGGCAGCTCCCGCTCTGCCAATGCCGTGGCTCTGCAGCAGCCCACGGCGAGCTGCCCTGCTTAGCACACACAGCCACCCCTCTTCCAGTGGCCCCTATTAGCTGCATAGCTAAACCCTTCCAGAACTCAATTAAAATTATCCTCCCACATCTTAAGGACTGTCAGGTTGCTTTTCTTCCTGTTTTAATTTACTTCTCTCAAAATCTTGCCCTGCTTACATTGTCTGTCCCCGCGGGACATGATTAATGTGGTGTAGGAAGAGCAGAGGGATCAGATGGCTTTAGGGAACCAGTAACAGAAAATTAGCACCGTTCATTACGTCTCTAACCTGAAGGGACGCAACGGATGCTTCACAGCTTGTGTGAAATGAGTGATGGTCCAAATCTGGTACCCGGCAGACAAGTATTGCCAGCACAAATGGACCGCCAGGATGGGCCAGGGACATCGCACCATGGCCCTGCTCTCTCTGGCTTGGGAGAAGCCGGTGCTGCTGCTACCTCCAGTTAACCTGTCTGGGACTGCTCAGGAGCTGCTAGACCACTGCAGCACTTCATATCTATCCAGGTGTAACCATGGGGGCTTCACTGGGCTGAAGAACCTCTGGCAGCAGTGGGTGGAAAACCACAGGACACCAAAGAACATCTTTGGCCTCTGAGAAGAAATGGTGGCCTGTACAGTGACCAAGGATAAACAACTAAAGGAAATTATTATCCACTGCTTCTCACTCTGTACCAGACGAAGTTATGAGGCAGATGACAAAGTACCTTTTCACACAACTCAGCTAAACTGTGGATTTTGCCCCTGTGGGATATCCACAGAGAGTCCCAAGAGAGGGATAAGCTCCCAGAGGAGAAGTCACCACCAGCTCTTACACACATTGATCTAGGTGAGACGTCCAGGTTTGGGAGTTTCTAAACTACCCATTGCCAAAACAGAGGGGTGCATCAGGGCAGGTTCTCCCTGCCCATGCTAGGGCATTATGCCCTTCTCCCAGAGCCCCAGTTGCCCACGCTGAGTGCCCAGTGCCTGGGCAGGGCTTCCACCTGCAGAACCAGGGCTTTGCTGCATGGACACAGAGGAAGGAAAGAGCCTGAGACGCAGTGGAGAGGAGACCCTCAGTTAGAACATCATTAACTACGGCTCCGTCATGAGCGGTTCCCAGAGGCTTGGGTGAAGCTCCTGTCGAAGCAAGCCACAGATGGGCCATTGGGGGAAGATGGAGTTCAAGCTAAGTGAGGCCTCGGCATCCACCTCTCACTGGGAGATGAGGAGGCAGAGGCAGCTGACTGGGAAGTCAGACAGAGCCTGAGGGTTGGCACTGAGCACGGAGAGAAAAGGGCAGCAGCATTTGGAAAGGAAAAAGCAAGAGGCAGGTTTGTTTTTTCCTTGATGCGTGTGGGCTTAATTGCTGGCCTTTGAAGTTTAGCTCCTCCCAAGACTGTTGGCTTAGGGATAGGCTGAGCCGGACACTGAAGAAACCCCTGTACCCCACTCAGGGGAGGTTTCCACCTTGTGAGCGAAGCCTGCGGACCCTGCCTGTGTCCCACCCAGGCTGCTGCAGCCAGGCTGACTGTGCTGGGCTTTTTCAGGGGTCTGCAAGCCATGCAGCTGGACTGGGAGGCACCGTGCCAAGTGAAAAAGTCCTGCTCCTCCGTCCTCGTGTCCCTGGAGTTTGCATCCAGATGTTTGCTACTCAGCTGTGAATCGAAATCAACTCAGAGCCCTCAAAGCAAACAGCTGCCCTGGAGCTGGCAGTGCCTGTTCTCTGCAGCACAACCCACCCTCAAGCTGATCTCAAGCTGATCTCCAGCTGATGAGCATGAGAGAAGCTGATGAACAGGGTAAGTGGGAAATAAAACAGTTTTGCAATTAGCTGATTATCATGGCCTTGGAGAACCTAGCTTCAATTCCCCATCTGCTCCGGGCCCCCTGCAAGCCTTTCACAGAGCTTCTTTGTGCCTCCATTCCTGCCTGAGCCACAGCGGGCAGGGTAGCAGGAACTGGGCTGCTTCAGCTTGGAAAAAAAGATGCTTAAGCAAGAAAGGAGGAATCATTATTCCTTCTAATGAAAGGTAACAGGGAACGAAGTAAATGGATCTACCCCAGAGCCAATGCAACGTGAAAAAGCTTCATTAGACGTGGATGAGTCCAGAAAGTAGGAAGCACAAGCAACGTGCAGAGGGAATTTAAACTTCCTGATTATCAAAGCAGGGTTTTCGAGCATCAAGTCTAATCTAAAAATAATAATAATAAAAAAGCAAAGGGAAGAGTGATCATGGGCATGAGAGCAAACAGCTGCCTGGGGAGCAGGAGAGCAGGAACCCTCCTCCGCGGCGCAGCTCCTCGCATGCACACCCGCACGTGCGCACACGCGCGTCTGCACGACCCCTTCTGCTGCCTCCGATGGGTGGGTACAAGGGGAGGCAGGAAGATCACAGACACACGGTCTTCAAAGCAGAGTTAGTCATCGGAGGTAGTGGCAGAGGAAGGAAGCCTCAGGTACGAGACATGCACAAGCAGAGAGGTCTGCTGGAAGAGCTCTGAGTGTTCACTGCAGATCTAAGACCCTCCTGGCATCTGCGCAAACAGGACAGGAGATGCGATTCCCTGGGGTAAATGCACCCACAGCACATAGAAGATAAGAAATTTCCACCTCCTATAAACCACTGCGCGGCTCGGCTTCCTGCCATCCCTGAAAACAGCTGGAGCTGGCCAAACCCGGAAACTTCCCTGATGTGGTTAATAAAACTTTGGCTCTGCTCTCTGCAGGATCCCCAAGAGGGATGAGCTCTAGAGAGCTCAGCGAAGCTCTCCCCCCATGTAGGGCTTTGCTGGATTGCTCCTCAGTCCCAGGTCAGTGATCCCATATGCTCCCTACTGGGTAAAAAGACCTGAAGATGGAAAGGCTTGGGGCAACGGGAGGAAAGCTGGCCCTGTGGGGTTGTCCGGGGCATCAATGGCAAGATACAAGCACACACGCTCTCGGTTTCTCTTGGCACGGAGCTGTGACCGCAAGCCAGGACCCGCTGCAGCAGGAGATGATAATCATCATCTCTGAGAGCCAAAGTGTATCGGGGCATTCACGTCACTTGAGATTAGCTGGCTGTTTAACATCTGCACAGATTTCTCTCTCCACCTCCACATAACACCCCTCGCGTGGCTCTGAAACTCATTTAATTTCCTTCCAAGAAAGGCTGAGTTGGAAATGTCACACTTTGTATGTCACAGCACAATTCCTACAGCGAAACACCCAGCCCCAATGGCAGCACCGGGCTCTGGCGCTGTTTGAAGGCCAGTAAGCTAAACCATCTTACGCTGCTTTAAAAAAAAAAACAGCTTACAAGAGGGTGACCAGGTTCTGTAAACACCCCGTTACTCTCTTGTTCATACTTGGAGGCTGACGGTTGTTTTCCCCTTCAAAGGTGCTTCCCTTGCCACGCAGCTCAGCGGGGAGAGCACGCAAGCGGACGCAGTGGGAAGGAAGCATTTACACATGCTAATGACTTCCAGTGGAGGAGCACAAGTACTAACAGGGAAATGGTGCTAAAGGGACAACACGCCACTTCCTTGGCTGTCCCTGTTTGGTCACCGCAAGGTACTTGGTGCTCAGAGCCGTGGGGCGAGGCTGGGGACAGCCTTCCCAGCCCCTCGGGAAAGCCAAGGAAGACATGATGGCTTGGACCACAAAAGCAGGAGAAGCCACTTGGCAGCGGGGCCATTTCAGCACCCCGCTGGACCGAGGGGCTGAGGACAGACGTGGGTCCCTTCCCACCCCCAGCAGTGCGGATCTGGGGGCCAGAGCCCTTCCAGGTGCTGCTCGGGCCATTTCACCAGGCACATCTCTCTCCATGCCAGCACAGGTTTCCTAAGTTCACATGGGGCCCTGTTTATTTTTCTTTTCTTTCGTGTTTTTTAAATCCACTATTGTATTAAGAAGTGTTTTTCTTCTGGCAAAGGTTATGGCAGGGCCAACACCGCGTGGAGTCTCCTGCCTTCCATCACGGCTATAACCTCTGAGCAGGAGCTCGGCCTGGCAAATGTCGCTTATCTTCAGTGAAGGCAGGCTGTGTTCTCACCACCGTATAAAAAATAGACCCCAGCGCTCCCCCTCTGCCCCAGTGCATTCTTTGAAATGCCACCCAGCCCTTGTTATTGCCGGGAGGCTGGAGAGCCAGGGATTAACTGCCTCAGGCTGCATTAGGCTTTATTTGTCTAAGCAGCCAAAGGTGAGGAACGACCATAAATATTGTGAAACGCTGAGTGTTGTGAAGGTGCAAGGTTGGGCAACACAGACACCATGGCAGCGGGCATCACATCTTGGGTTGGGCACAATTCTGGTGTGAGCGACGTCATCGGAAAGGTTCCTGCCTCCTTAGAACACTGGAGGTTTGAGGGACATCAAAACCCATCCTCATATGTTCAAACTGGGGACATCAAGCCGTGCCCACACCTTCTGGTTGCCTCTGTTAGTCCTTGCAGCACATGAGCAAGCAAACGTGGTGGATCTACTTGACCAAGTGGGAAAACCCCACAGCAACACTGTCACGCGAGGGGACACTCACCATGGGGTGCCCCCAGAATGGGGCAGCGTGAGGTATGCTGTGGCTCCAGTGCACTTCACTTGTGCACTGGGATGTCACGGCACACCGGGGTACGTCCTGATCCCATCCAGCACCGGCGCTACTGCCAGCGCCAGCACGTACAGACGGCGGCCCAGGAGCTGCTGAGTCTGGTGGTCTGTACAGCCAACAACCCAAACGAGCAGTCGTCAGCCCCAGGTTAGCTAAACTGCTTCACAAAGGTGTCGCTGGGTAACTCCGTCTGCAGGCAAGGTGGCTGCTTCCCCCGTGTTCCATCCCAGCACGAGGACTGGGCGCTGCCTGCCCAGCAGCGCGGGGATTTTCTTGGTGTGCACGTGTGCATCTCACGGTTAGCCTCCACGCTTTGGGGACATGCTGTTAAACTGCTGCCCTTTGCTTCGTGAGGGCCGAGGACAGCAGCGTGGTGAAGGGACGATGGCCGCTTAGACCTCGCTGGGCGCTCTGCTCAGGCCAGGATGAGCCACCGTGTGAGTGATGGGTTTCTGTGGGCGCTGGATGCTGTCACCTCCGCTGGGGGAGATTTTGCTTGCTGCCATCACTCTGAGCTGGCACTTTGCAATTCTGAGTATAAACCACAATTTGTGCCCAACCTTCTTGCCTTAGTAAATCCCAAGATTTACTGTCACCCATGGAAACTATTGACTTTTGTCAGTATTTATTTTCTTTAGGTCACTCTATCTAACATCCATCTCCGCGGCGTTTCAGAAATGGGGAAAACAAGTCACAGATGGAGAGGCAAGCCCAGAGCCAAACCTCACTGTCAGCGCACACACGTGTGTCTGCACAGACATGTCCATGCTTCCCCCAGCCAACACAGGACCTTCCACCTGGGGGGAAACCAGAGGGGTTTTCCAGGCTCTGCTGCACAGCCGGAGCCTTTTGGAGGGAACACATGAAACAAGTGAACCTTTTACAGACTTCCCTGCCACATGAAGAGCCCACGTGCCTCCATAACTCAGAAAGCTGATGGAGGAGCCCAAAACCCTCCACTGGTCCCATGGATGTCACGAATGTGCGGACAGAGCTTCATAAACCTGTGGAGCACTACCCAACCCAGGGCACCTGGCTCGGCCCCACGGGGTCTGCCCAGCCCCGTTAAGCCCTGCCAGGGGCTGGACTGGTGACCTTGCTGCAGGATGGGTACTTTGCGTCCCCCAGAGAGGAAGGGGATGGTGACCCAGGGGGAAGGCTGACTGCCATGGGCGCTGCTGGCTGGCTAACGCTGGCTGCTCGGGAAAGCCATTGTGAGCTTGCAAATTCCTTATAAGCTTCCCACGTGACACAATCACCCAGAGGCCAGATCCTGATTTCTTCTCTCTTTACTCAGACCAGTCTCCACTGAAGTCACTGAGGCCTAAATACAACTGAAGGACTTCAGGATTTGGCCCAGTAATAAAAACTTCCTTCCTTTGTCTACCGCTCACTCCACATGATCCCACTACCTCCCGGCTCCTCCTGGCCACGTCTCCCGAGGCTGGGGCCATCACTTGTTTTGGTTGATGCTGCTTTTTCATTTTACTCTGCCAGAGAGTGCCTGTCCCCTCGTACAGCTGTGAGCTGCTGAGGCGGCGGGAGCTGGGGCAGTCAGCGAGGAAGAGGGTGGATCACGGGGTGAAATGCAACAGAGGGGGCAACGCTGGTCCTGGGGACACGTTTTTGCACACCACACAGGCTGGGAGCAGTCTCAGCCATCAAAGGCAATTCCTTCAACACCTCCTTGAGGACTGAGCGCCCCCAGAAGAGCCTTCCTCTGCATCGTTGACACCAAGAGCAAGCTCCTTATGCTACACGCTAAACTTCCATGCGAAGGGGACTGGGTGAGATGACTCCTGCCCAGGAAGGGATCACAGGAAGTTAACTCATCTCGCTGCAATGGCGATTACGCATCACGCTAGGAAGTGACACCGTAAGAAACACGTATAATATTAAACAAATAACGTGCAATATGAATTTAGCTGCTTTTTCTGCCTCAGAATAGGCAGGAGGATGCAAAGCTCTTTTATTCCCCATGGGCACCTCCTCGCCAGCGTGGCCATCGGGAACTTGCACTGGAGCTTGAGGCAGGAGCTCCTGTTTCCTTCATGTGTCTGCCAGCCTTGCCCGCACCTCTAGCACCAACAGAGCAATATATGAACACGAATGGTCTGACGCGACAACTCCCTTCGCACCAATCTCCTCACCTGTGCCGCTCGATGACAAAGTGAACACAAAAGCAATTTAAACTTAGCTGAAGCGATGAGCATTGGAGGTAGTGGTGTAGTTTGATGAGCTAACCCTCAATCCTGCAACTCAAGGATGCTCAGGTAGGTGACCTGGTCATACACTGGATTGCTTAGAGGGCACAGAAGCAACTCCTGTGAGTTCCTGCGAGTTCCTGCAGGGAGATTTTTAGTATCGCTCAGCTAAAACTGAAAAGGTTGGACACGTACCTTGGAGCATGCCGCTCGAACCACCTCAGGGAATGCAAAACTCTGGGCAGCAGAGGACCGGTGATCTCAGGGCTGTGAGGCTGTAGCGAGACCTTTGCACCGGTCCATGTGAGCCCTGTGCCACCCGGCCCAGCTGAGCCAGCTCACTGTGGAGCTCATCCCAACGCGGAGCACAGCAACCCTGGTCTGTGCGTTGCACAAGGAGTCCAACGCCCAGTCCAGCAGCGAGGGCTGCCTTGCTTAGGGCTTGGTTTTTAAAAAATACAGTCTTGCTGTACATTCTGCCCCTTTTTAAATACATTAATTGCCATGGAAACAATGCTCTTACTGGTATGGGAGCAGCCTGGTGGCCTCCACAGATGCGAGATAAAAATCAATGGATACATTGAAATACAGGCTGTATTTCAGGACCTTTTGTGGTTTTGGGACTGGTCACCACAGGCACATATGAGAGAACGGCTCAGACACTAGCAAGATGCCATCTTCTATGGACAGAAAGCTGGGGACAATAAAATAGGCAGTAACATCTCCTTCGTAGTGTCTATGTGTGTGGTCAGAGCACCTGTGTGTGGGAGCTGGCCCCAGTACTGCTGTGTGTGCTCAGCTCCTGGTGCTGCTCATCAC
>NW_010397795.1:5667-6520 GCF_000710305.1 Buceros rhinoceros silvestris | reverse complement strand
TTCCTTCAGCTCCTATTGCCAGTGAGTGGAAAGCCTCACCTGGTCTCACACCTTGGCAGGGTGGCTTTGCTCTGTGCCTCCTTTCTCCCCATCCACAGCCTTTTCTACCAGCTCAGATGCCTCACCAAAAAGAAGGAAAAAAAGATGCCAATATAATAAATCTATGCCATCGCTTCTTGGGCTTGAGAGTCTTTTAAACAGCACTGAGGCCGTTTGTACACAAACTAGCACAAAGGGAAGGGCTACAAGTGCCCTGCCCTCCCACAGCCGCCCCCGAAAACCCGGTGCAAAGGGCAGTCCCGGCTGCCCGGCTCTCCCCTCCTGGCAAGGGGGAGCGCTGCCCTGTTCCCTGCCGTGCCGCCCATCATAAAGGGGTCCCTGAGCTGTTATCAGGCAGTGACAGTTTCCGCCATCGGATTCCTCCTGTCCGTCAGGAAAGCTAAATAAGGAACGTCGTTCAGGCGGCTGCAGGAAGATGGGAAATGCCGTGCCGCCCATCATAAAGGGGTCCCTGAGCTGTTATCAGGCAGTGACAGTTTCCGCCATCGGATTCCTCCTGTCCGTCAGGAAAGCTAAATAAGGAACGTCGTTCAGGCGGCTGCAGGAAGAGGGGAAATGCAGGGACATCCGGCCCAGCTGCCAATTTTTCCTTTCCCATGAACCACCGCTGACCTCCGCCAAGGGAGAACCTGGACACCCAGCCTGGCATCGGCACCTCTCCTCTTCGCTTAACCCTTCCCCAGGAGGATGCCCTGGCCCCTGGAGCCTGCCTGGGCAGGTGGCCTCGCCACGCCGTGCAGCGTGGCCATTGGGATGGCGCATGGGTGCTGGATGACCGGCACTAGCACCGCAG
>NW_010397795.1:3776-5551 GCF_000710305.1 Buceros rhinoceros silvestris | reverse complement strand
CGGAGGCGGTGGGACTCGGCGCCCCGGCTGGCCGTTGCTCAGCCAACTGCAGCCACGGCCAGGAAAAGGCTTAACCCCTCTGTGCCCGCATGTGGGTGGGTGGCTGCACCTCCCGTGGCAGTAATGAGTCCCAAAAGCATCATTGAGCTAATGTGATCACTTCGCTCTCTGCATGTGCTGAGACCAGGAGCAGGGTTGAGCTTATTCACCCACTTATCCCTCTGCAACCAGACTGGGTCTTGCCAGGCTCTGCCCAGAGTGGTGACCAGCTCCGGACTGGCTGCTGCAGACGGGTGAAATCTCCTTCCTCTCTGCTCACTCCAGGGCTCTGCCCATCAGTAATGGGGGATAAAGACCAGGAGACCTTTCTCTTGGTCCTTCCTGGGGTCCAGAAGCAGAGCAGGGGAACGGCAGCTGCCTGGTTATTACATGCTCAGAGAAGGGGAGACCTCAGCACTTGCTTAGAGTATCTCTTGCTGTTCCCCACCACTCTGTTCTCTGCATTTTTCTGGTTCCAAATCTTTTCTTGACCCCCTAAACTGACCCTCCCTCATTAGCACATGACGTCCATCCTGTGGCACCTCCAGGTTTGGCCCACAAAGCCTGCACTGGAGATCCTCGCTCTGGAAGGAGGGGGCAGAAACACAGCAAGAAAAACAATTCACACGTGGGAGAAGTTGTAAGGTGAAATACAAGTCACCGGCTGAAACCTGTTTCTGCTACCTCAGCAGAGGAACGACTCCAGGAGAGATTCCCCGTTTAATACCCTCAGCTTATAAAACTTTGTGGGAGTTTCACCACTGGCTGCTGCGGGGCCAGGTTTACACCCTCCTTCTGCTGAACTTGCACCTAGAGACGGAGCGATTTGCCCGTGGCTGCTCCACAAAACGAGCGGTCAAGGGCTCGTGCCTCATCGCCCACTTGACCGCAGGCCATCTCTGCTTCCACTGTTCTGCATTAACAATGAGGCACCACAGATGGGCGAGAACACCGTGCGCTGAAAACATCACAACTATTTTGACCAGAGAGAAAAAGCCCCCCTGGGACCAGGCTAACCCACTATTAACAACGTGGAACAAGAAACAAAGGTATGGGATAACCAGAGGCAATAAAAACCCTGGAATTAATTTAACCAGTCACTAGATGCCAGTGCAGCTGCAGCAGAATTTCTTTTCCTAATGAAGGACAATTCCAGCTCTGGCCCAGGGCAGGGCTCAGCTCTGGTCTCCCAGCAGACACTGGCATGCCCCAGGTGGTTGCGGTCCCCTCCGTGGCACCCAGCTGGTGTGGGACCCCCGGGGGCTGTGTGCCTGCCTACCTGTTGCCCCTCCTCGTGTGGGGATTTGCAGGAGTGCAGGGGTAGCTGTGGCAGGTCAAAGCAAAACACGGCACTGGGCACCTCTGTCTCACAGTCAAGGGTAGGAAAGGGGCTTTCAGCTCTAACCAACCACCTCTGGATGTTTTCCTTACAAACTCATGTATTTTTCCATGTACAACTGCTTGTGGACCTGAGCCTAACACCCACAGGGCCCCATGGAAATGAGCTCCACCACCATGCAGCAGCAACAAGCCACCAGCTCCTTACCAAGCTCTGCATCCTCCCAGCACGGAAACCCACCAGGAACTGCCTTCTCCAGGCAATCCGTGATTTTGCAGCCCTCCATCATAATGCCCCAGCCCATCTTTCCCAGTGGAAGAGCCCTGTGATGTTTAGTCATTCCTCACATGGAAAATACCACGACCGCTGCTCCTCCGCTGCAGCTCCCCACCCTCCA
>NW_010397795.1:3310-3610 GCF_000710305.1 Buceros rhinoceros silvestris | reverse complement strand
CCTGCCGGGTCCAGCCGTCGCAGGGCTTTCTGCTTCTCCCCCACACCTGCAGGACCCTCCCAGGATCCCCATCACCCACCCCATGCTTTTTGCAGCTTTCCTCCACCACCGTGTTTAAAGACAAGACTCCCCCCAAACTGGGGGTGAGGAGGTCCCCCCACCTTGCCCCCATTGCTTGGGGCTGTTTCAGTCCAGCAGGCTGAATGCAAAGACTCCATTTTCCTTTGGAAACGCCTCTGCTGCGCCAGCTTGAGTGGCTGGGGAGAAGGGGGGGGAGATGGGCGCTATTTTAAAGCCTTA
>NW_010397795.1:2611-3292 GCF_000710305.1 Buceros rhinoceros silvestris | reverse complement strand
TCCGACAGAAAAGACTCCATGTTCAGTTGGACACGCCTCTGCTGCGCCAGCTTGAGTGGCTGGGGAGAAGGTGGGTGAGATGGGTGCTATTTTCAGGGCTTACATTGCACCCTAAATCTGCTGAGAGCCAGACAGACCTGTGGACCCATCAAGACCCACCTCCTGCTCAGCAGCAACCTGCTGAGCACTGCGGATGTCCCATATGGTAATGCAGAAACTGCTGCCTGGCCACGGCCCCCTGTTGCTGCCGTTCCCGTGGGATCCCGCTCTCCCTTTCCCTCCCCAGGAACTGCCCCGGGATGCTGGGAACAGCCTGTTCCCTCCCGGCTGGCCGGGAGCACCTGCCCTTCCCACGCCTGCCCTGGAAAACACTGCATCTACGCGGGGGCCAAGAGCCACCCCGGGGACAGCGATCCCACGTGGAGCAAGCCCACAGGAGAGGCCACCGAGTGGGATGAGACACGCCGGAAGAAGCCCCCTCCCACCCTGCCTGCACTGGCTGGGGACATTGTGCTGCCAGGGGAGCGTTCCCCCCGCCAGACATCCACTTGAGCTCAGCAACAAACACTGTTTGTGCAGGCACCCAGCCGCGGGCTCGCGTGCCCCAGCCAAATCCCAGGGCGGCAGTTGCAGCTCATTCATCCAAAATTGTTCCTAAGCAGACGGTGGGCACAAGGGCTG
>NW_010397795.1:1285-2485 GCF_000710305.1 Buceros rhinoceros silvestris | reverse complement strand
CACAAGGGCTGTGGTCACCCCTTCCGTGGCAGGCCCCGGGTTGACCACAGGCTGCATCCCTCCCATCGCCCACCTCCTCCTTGGAGGCCCTGGCTCTGCTTCATCGCTAACAAGCGACTGGGTTAAGCCAGCGCAGGGTTTTCCATGAAAGGGTGTTGCTGAAATGGCCCACGTTTATTACTTGCAATAAAGCAACTGCTTCAAATCCCAGCTGCGAAGGCGAATGTTGCTGCTGGCACGGTCAGCGCGGGGCTGTCCTCCCCTCCCGGCCGGGGAGGTCTGTGTGATCTGCAGACAGCGGCAGCCAATGCAATCCGCTGAGGGCCTGCACTAGCACTTGCCCTGGCGCGGGCCGCGGGGGGCTGCCCCCCCCCCCGGGCGGGGGAGTTCGTGTGGATCTGCAGACAGCGGCAGCCAATGTAATCAGCTGAGGTCCTGCACTAGCACTTGCCCTTCCCTCACGCAAAGGGCACACGCTCTCAAAAGCGGCGAGCCGGAGTCCCCAGCGGGATTATTTGGCTGTGGGATGGTTGGCACTGCCCCGTGCCCAGAGCGTGGCGGCTCTGGGAGCACGCGTTGTCATCACCGTCCACAAAGGGTTAACCCAAGATGCTCTGGGATGCTGGGGTGGGGCTGAACCTCCATCTGCTCCCCCCAGATAATTGCCTGCCAAGGGCAGCTCCCCAGCTTTACTCCATCCTGGGAGGACTGGGACAGAGGGAGAGCCTGGGTGCCCCCTGATAGCACTAGCCCATTTCACCGGGTACCAGAGTGCAGGAGCCAGCAGGATGCAGAGCCAGGACAGCCCTTTCATAACTCTAAGATGAATATTTCACCCTTCCCAGGCAGAACAGTCTCACACCCCCATCTCAGCTTCAGAGGGGAGCAAAATATTTGCACCCAGCTGGGATTATGGTTCATGAGGAACTGGTAGGTTCTTCATGCACTGACAAGTTGGTCTCAGGTAGAACAGAAGGGGAAGATCCCCCAGCTGCGCTCCACATCACCCTTCGTCTGCGCTAATCAGGCAGCGCTGGGGAGCTTCAAAGCTCCGTGCAGCCCAGTGCTGACGAGGCCCACACATCACGCAGCCCAGAGCCTCCAGGCACTGCTTCCCGCACCTCTGGGAGATGAAAGAACCTGCGAACAGCTACACGATGCTTTACAAATTGCTACCAAGAGAGCTTTGAACAGCTGCAG
>NW_010397795.1:0-1174 GCF_000710305.1 Buceros rhinoceros silvestris | reverse complement strand
CCAGGGGGGGTGTAACCGCCTGCCGCCCCTGCCGTGATGCCACCAGCAGCAGGTCTCTTTCCGCCCTGCCTCTCAGGGCTCCCACTGAGCTCTGGCAGTCCAGCGGGTCCTTCGGCTCTCTGGCATCGGAGCCATCAGCAGCATTTTGGGCAGACCAGGTTGGCAGTGCCGCTGCCAGCAATGCTGTCCCTACCGCACCTCTGCGGCCAGACCTGCAGCTCTCTCCAGAGCTCGCTTCAACGATGGCAGCAACCGCTGCTGGTAACAGTGAGTCACTGAGCTGAGGCTACAGAAAATTCTATATGCGCTCCCAAAACTCATCTCCCCACATTGCGAGCTTCCAGCGTTACCAACTTTCTGTTGGTCTCACGCCGATCTGGATCTCCCCAGGGGAAGGCTGGTGGCCCGGTTGCCCGCCGCTGCTGCCCAGGCAGCGCCCAGCTGGCTCTGCTCTGTCCCACAGTCTCTGCTCTCTGCAAGGGCATTGCAGCCCCATCTCTGCTACGGTCTCACATCCACCTGACCCAAGCCGTGGCTAGGGGGCTCAGCTCGCTTTTGCCCCAGAAGTGCTATGGGAAGGAAAAGCATTCCACCAGGATCTACGCCCGGTTGCCCGCCGCTGCTGCCCAGGCAGCGCCCAGCTGGCTCTGCTCTGTCCCACAGTCTCTGCTCTCTGCAAGGGCATTGCAGCCCCATCTCTGCTACGGTCTCACATCCACCTGACCCAAGCCGTGGCTAGGGGGCTCAGCTCGCTTTTGCCCCAGAAGTGCTATGGGAAGGAAAAGCATTCCACCAGGATCTACCTCGGGTGGCTTCCCATGCGGACCAGTGACTAACTGGAAGAGGCAGGCTGGATTGCATCGGGAGGACCACCACCTCCTCGAGCCTTCCTCCCCAGTGTGCTGCCCAGCGCTCATGAATTAATGACTCTGCGCCTGGATAAATAAATAAACCGTGTGCGGAGCTGGCCTTCGGGCTGCCCACCCGGCCGGGCGGGCAGAGAAATCCCTCCTGTAAGGCCCGTGCGGTCTCTCCCCGCTCGCAGAGTGCCCACCCGCGGCACGGGCACAGCGTGGGCTCGCCCAGACCCCGCCGGGACGGCAGCGCGGTCCTCCCTTCCCGTCCTCTCCCTGTCACAGCCGTCGGGAACACACGGGCGGGCAGGGTGGCGCGT
>NW_010397794.1:0-2576 GCF_000710305.1 Buceros rhinoceros silvestris | reverse complement strand
CCACAACAACCCCTTGCAACATTACAGGTTTGGGGAGGAGTGGCTGGAAACCTGCACAGTGGAAAAGGACCTGGGGGTGCTGTTCAACAGCAGATTGAACATGAACCAGCAGTGTGTGCCCAGGTGGCCAAGAAAGCCAACAGAATCCTGGCATGTATCAGAAACAGTGTGGCCAGCAGGAGCAGAGAGGTGATTGTCCCCCTGTACTCGGCACTGGTGAGGCCGCACCTTGAGTACTGTGTCCAGTTTTGGGCCCCTCACTTCAAGAAAGACATTGAGGTGCTGGAGAGGGTTCAGAGAAGAGCAACAAAACTAGTGAAGGGTTTAGAGAACTTGTCCTATGAAGAGCAGCTGAGGGAGCTAGAACTGTTTAGTCTGGAGGAGACTCAGGGAGGACCTTATCGCTCTCTACAATTACCTGAAAGGAAGTTGTAGGGAAGTGGGGGTCAGTCTCTTCTTCCATGTTATGGATGACAGGACACGAGGAAATGGCCTCAAGTTACGCCAGGGGAAATTTAGGTTAGATATCAGGAAAAATGTCTTTACAGAGAGAGTTGTGAAGCATTGGAACAGGCTGCCCAGGGGGGTGGTGGAGTCCTCATCCCTGGAAGTGTTTAAAAGATGTGTGGATGTGGTGCTGAGGGACATGGTAGAGGGACCCTGGCAGTGCAGGGGGAATGGTTGGACTCGATGATCTTAAAGGTCTCTTCCAACCAGATAATTCTATGATTCTATGATTCTATGAAAATGTGTTAACAGTAAAAGGAGGATCAGAGATAACTTTGATCCATTGCTTGATGAGGTCAATCACCTCACAAATAGGTACATGGACAAAGAGGAGTCATTTAATGCCTTCTTCATCTTTCTTCAATATCAATGATGGGCCCCTGAGCCATTTCTTGGAAGACCATCATTGAGGACTGATAAACACCCAGTAGAATATGATCTTGTTCAAGACTTGCTGCTCCAGATGCATGCACATAATATTATGGACCTGATGGGGTTCATGCCAAGGTACTGAAAGAGCTGGCTGATGATACGTCTGTCATCACAGGACCTCTCTCCATTACGGATCTAGAGTACAAGTCTTACAAGAAATGGCTGAGAAACCTGGGGGTGTTTAGCGGTGACAAAAGGAGGCTGAGACGAGACCTTATCATGCTCTACAGTTACCTGAAAGGAGGTTGTAGTAAGGTGGGCGTCAGTCTGTTCTCCCAAGTAGGAAGTAATAGGACGAGAGGAAATGGCTTCTAGTTGAGTCAGGGAAGGTTTAGGCTGGATATTAGGAAAAACTTCTTTATGGAAAGGGTTGTGAAGCATTGGAACAGGCTGCTCAGGGACGTGGTTGAGTCATCATCCTGGAGTTATTTAAAAGATGTCTAGATGTGGTGCTGAGGGACATGATTTAGTGGTGACTTTGCAGTGCTGGGTTAAGGTTGGACTTGATGATCTTAAAGATCTCTCCCAATCAAAATGATTCTATGATTCTCTCATTTTTCAGTGCTCTTGGGAGTCTGGAGATGTCCTGGTTGACTGGAAGATGGCAAATGTCCCAATTTTCAAGAAGGCTAAGAAGGAAGACGTTGGCAATTATAGGCCTGTGAATCTCACAGCAGTGCCTGTAGAATTATGCAAAAGGTTATTCTGGGAGTTATTGAAAAACACTTCAAAGACAACACAGTCATTGGTCATAGTCAGCATGGCTTCACAGGAAGAATGTCCAGCTTAACCATCTCAATTTCCTTACATGACAAGGTCATCCATCTACTTGACCAAGTCGATGCGGTGGGTTTGGATTTTTAGCAAACCTTTTGATAATGTCTCTTGCGGTATCCTTCTGGTTAAAATATCCAGCATAATTGGCTGATGGTTTGGGCTCAAAAGTTATAAATGTAGATGGGGTTACATGGGGCTGTCAGCCAATCACCAGTGGGGCTCCCCAGGGCTCAATTTTAGGCCCAGTGCTTTTCAATGTTTTTATAAATGATCTGGATGCAGGAGTTGCTTGTACATTAAGTTTGCCGAAGATACTAATATTAGCTGTGGATTCCCTTGATGTTAGGAAGACCTTACAGAGAGATCTGGATAGATTAGACAGCTGGAAAGTCACTAGCAATATGAAATTTAGCAAGAGGAAATGCCAAATTCTGCACCTGTGATGGGGTAACCCTGGTTATACATACAAGAGGCCGTATATACATACACATATATGAAAGGCTGGAGAGCAGCCCTGCAGAAAGAGATCTGGGGGACTGGGTTGATGGCAAGTTGAATATTGGTCAACAGTGTTATCTGGCAGCCAAAAGGGCCAACCATGTCCTGGAGTTCATCAAGAACGGCATAGCTAGATGGTCAAAGGGGGTGATTGTCTTATTCTACACTGTACTTTATGGCCCTACCTTGAGTACTGTGTGCAGTTTTGGGCACCTCAATATAAGGACATCACACTATTGGAGTGTGTCTAGAGAAGGGCAACCAAGATGGTGAAAGAACTTGAAGGTGAGACTTATGGGAAGCAGCTGAGGTTACTTGGTTTGTTCAGCTTTGTCACCGGTTTGGCCGAGGTAAAAGTCAAG
>NW_010397793.1:8768-9549 GCF_000710305.1 Buceros rhinoceros silvestris | reverse complement strand
CCAGCCCCTCCAGTCTGGGAGTCTGGGATTCAGTGTGGTGGAACATTCAGCCAGAGCATCATCCATCTGCCCACCCACCCAGGGATATGCCATGGCTGACACATCCTTGGAGGGGGCAAATGCTCCTTTACTGGGCTTGAGCACATGCATCAGGACATGGAAGCATCACAGCTTAAACCCTTCAGCATCAGGGAGAGGGTAACAAGGACAAGCTGCCACATTGCCCACTGCAACTGGAGACACTGTGGTTTGGCAGCAGCCCCCAGCCCAAGTGAGTCCTGCTGGATGGTGGGGGAGGTGATGCGGCAGTTTTTCTGTGCCCCCTGACCCATGCTCAGAACAAGCCACCCAGTTCCAGCAGAGCAGGGACTGGCTGCTCCAGCACCAGCAAGTGCATGTGACAGCACCTAGCGACACCGACACCAAGCCCATGGGCTTTACAGGTGCAGGCTGCTCCCCAGCAAGGCCACCATTCCCCAGGAGCTTCATGGAGTGGCCGTGCATGTGCAGACACGTTGGTCAGGTTCTGGGTAGACATGCCAGTACCTCCCACCTCTTTCCTCAGCTCCAGCTCCTCAGGAGAGGGTAATCATGGAAGAGTTTAGGTTGGAAAAGCCCTTTCAGCAACTCCAGTCCCACCTGTTCCCCCAGCACTGCCAGGACCCCACGAACCACTGGCCCTCAGCACCACCTCCACACCGATGGCAAACCCCTCCAGCCATGGGCACTCCACCACTGCCCTGGGCAGCCCCGACAGGCAAGCAATTTTTCAACAATTTCT
>NW_010397793.1:7745-8402 GCF_000710305.1 Buceros rhinoceros silvestris | reverse complement strand
GGCAGGTGGACGATCCCTGCCCTGCTCCTGCTGGCCACACCAGTGCTGGGACAAGCTGGGATGCCACTGGCCTGAGCCCCAGGGGCTTGGAATTCTTACCAAAAAAAAAAAAAAAGACAAGCCAAAACCCAAAGAAATAAATAAAGGAAATTGCTGGAAAGCTGCCGTGACTGCAGAGCTCCCGTTATCCCTGTATCATCCCAGCACAAAAGAGGAATGCCAGCATCTCCAGAAGTCCCTTTCACAGGAATCCTGCAGCCACACAAACCTTCTTTCACAGGTCTCTCTCTGCAATCAGACAGCAAGGGCCGGGCTTGGCAAACTGCCGGGAGGGGACGACAAACAGCCATGAAGGAGCAGGAGCCACAGCAAAGCGCGTTCTGCATCTGTCCCAGCAGCCCCCGACCACAGCAGCACAGACCAGGAAGCCCAGGGGACCATTCCCCAGTTAGTACTGGGGACTGTGAGGGTTGGACTGGAGATCAGTTGAGCGAGACACATCCCTGAGAAGAAAAGGACAGCGCAGGGGGGCCCGTGACCCAGACAGCGCTGAGTGCAGAGGACACAGAGGCAGCAGCATGGTAACGTGATGTCTGCCTGCTGCCGGCAGCCGCTCCCAGTTTGCAGCACCAGCAGGTTCCCAGTTCCCCAGGAGGG
>NW_010397793.1:6783-7658 GCF_000710305.1 Buceros rhinoceros silvestris | reverse complement strand
CCTCCTCCGGCCAGCCGCTCCCAGTTTGCAGCACCAGCAGGTTCCCAGTTCCCCAGTAGGCAGAAGCCAGTTTCAGCTCAGAAACAGGGATTCTCAGGGAAGGAGAAGCATCCAGCGACCCCCCAGGAACACTAACAGGGTGGTTTTCGACTGTCAGCTCTATGTGAAGACCAGAAAAGGGGGAATTAGGGGATTCCTCCCCACAAGGTTCTGGTAAACCATTAAATTTTGGTTACTGTGTTTCCCAGTTCCACCCAGTGGGGTCCGACCATCCAGTTACGGTGATTTCCCAGCGAGTGACAGTCGAAGGCCACCCCTGCCAGGAGAGAGCCCCCTCCCCAGCCCCCAGCCCGCAGAGAAGGAAAGAAAGTGTCTGTACCTCGGGACTTACTGTGTGCTTCTTTGTCATCCTCCAGAGGATGCACGTCAGGAGCATGTGGCCCAGAGCCGACGTGATGAAGACGATGAAGGCGTTTTCGTGGATTGCTGAATCAACGAGACAAGCATTGAATCAGAGCCAATAGGACAAAGGAAACACGGGGCAGGCCTGGGGGTGTGATGGAACCCTCCAGTGCAGCCCGGTGTCACCACTATTGTTCTAGGGATGGGGAAACTGAGGCATGGATGGTGGATTGCACAGTGAGCCAGGTCCAGAAAGGGTCATCTCCTGGTCTCGTGCATTGTCTACCTGGTAATTAATATCATCGGCCTCAGCAGCAGCATCGAGGCCATCTCCTGTGTCCTCAACTAGCACAAAGTCAAGGTCAGGCTGGAAATGCAGCTGGAGCAAGACAGAGCCAGAGCAGCTCATGCAACCCCAGAGCCACAAACAGAGACCCTGAGACTTCAGCTGAGACATTTTCAGACTCCCAGAG
>NW_010397793.1:5024-6632 GCF_000710305.1 Buceros rhinoceros silvestris | reverse complement strand
CCCCAACCTCTCCGGGCAGCCTGGGCCAGGGCTCCCGCACCTTCACACCAAACAAGTTTCTCCTCCTGCTCAGCTGGAACTGCCCATGTTCCCGTTTGGGCCCGTTGCCCCTTGTCCTGGCACTGGGCACCACTGGGCAGAGTCTGGCCCCTCCTGCTGACCCCCCTTTAGCTCTTGAGCCCATGGAGGAGATGCCCTCTCAGGCTGCTCTTCTCCAGCTCAACAGCCCCAGGGCTCTCAGCCTTTCCTGGGCACAGAGATGCTCCAGCCCCTCCTCATCCTCGCAGCCTCTGCTGGACTCTCTCCAGCAGCTCCTGGTCTCTGTTGAACTGGGGAGCCCAGCCCTGGACATGGCACTCCAGAGGTGGCCTCACTGGGGCAGAGCAGAGGGGCAGGAGAACCTCCCTGACCTGCTGCCACACTCTTCTTCCTGCACCCCAGGAGACCACTGGCCTCTTGGCCACGAGGGCCTGTTGTTGGCTCCGGGGGACCTTGTTGTCCCCCAGCACTGCCAGGTCCTTCTCTGCAGAGCTGTTTCCCAGCAGGTCCCCTCTGAGCTGTGCTGGTGCAGGGGGTTGTTCCCCACCAGGGGCAGGACCCTGCACTTGCCGTGGTTGAACTTCACTTGGTTCCTCTCACCCAACTCTCCAGCCTGCCCAGGTCTCGCTGACAGCAGCACAGCCTGATGCTGTGTCAGCCCTGCTCCCTTCCAGACAAGTCCTTCTATTCAAAAGAGTTTCCCAGCCTCTTCTCCAGGAACTAAACCACAAGCTGAATTCCAACCACCTGAAGGAGAGGAATAATCTTTGCTGCTTCCCCTCTCGATTCCCAGGGAAGGGAAACCAGGCCAGGAGCAATGGCAGAGGCAACGCTAGAGGTGAGGGCATGAGCAGTGCCCTGCAGAGACGATTAACCCAAGGCCCCTCTCATCTCAGCAGGGCAGGTCAGGGCTGAAACTTTCTCCACAAACCTGACAGTAGCTGATGAGAAGGATCTAAGGAAACTGGGTCAGCTGCAGCTCTCGTGGCAGCTTTTGCCCAGACGTGCTTCAGCCTCCTCCTCGCAGAGCTCTGCACAAGCTGGGCAGAGCCACTAGGGTGACAAACACCAAAGGAGCTTCCGAACTGCTTTGGGCATGCTTCCAGCCCTGATGGGTCAGAGATATCCCATGGGCAGGACAGTCTGAGCTCCCAGCCATGGTGGGGGCAGCTGGGGACACTGGCAGAGGCAGGTGGAGTGGTGATGGGGTGCCTCAACTTTTGGGACAGGGAGTGCTGGCAGAAGATGAGGAAAATGAGATGGACAGCAACATCCCCTGGATCATCGACCTCCATCAACTGGAGGCTCATGTTGAGGAGGGGATGCTGCCCCTCTGCTGCGCTCTGCTCTGGGGAGACCCCCCTGCAGTGCCGGGTCCAGCTCTGGGCTCCTCAGCACAGCAGAGCCAGGGAGCTGCTGGAGCGGGGCCACAGGAGGCCCCAGCAATGCTGGCAGGGTGGAAGCCCTCTGCTGGGAGGCCAGGGGAGAGAGTTGGGGGTGTTGAGGCTGGAGCAGAGAAGGCTGCGGGGAGACCTTAGTGCGGCCTGTGAGTGCTTCCAGGGGCCTCTG
>NW_010397793.1:994-4958 GCF_000710305.1 Buceros rhinoceros silvestris | reverse complement strand
TGTTGGGACAGGACAAGGGGTGATGGGTTCAAGTGGAAGAGGGAGATTGAGACCAGAGAGAAGGGAGAGATGTTTGATGCTGAGGGTGGTGAGACCCTGGCCCGGGTTGCCCCAAGAGGTGGCAGAAGCCCCATCCCTGGCCCCATGTCAGGTCAGGTTGGCCCTGGGGGCTCTGAGCGAGCTGCTCTAGTTGCAGATGTCCCTGCTCCCTGCGGGGGGTTGGACTGGGTGAGCTTGGAAGGTACTTCCAACCCAAACTAGTCTGTGATTCTTCCTGACGCCCCATATCTGTCTTTCAAGAGCCTGTTTTCCTCACGCACTGCGAGCAGAAGGATTCTTCCAGCCCAGCATCATCTCCCCATCTCCCCTCCCTCAATGCGAGGAGACAAATCCTCTTCTATCAACGTCCGCTCACTGGCACCGCTCCAAACCTCTTCTCGCAGCTCTGGCCTGGCCTCTCTTTGCCAGACTTCGTGTCTATATCCAGCACCGTGGTCCCACATCCACCATCATCACCGAGCTGCGGGCAGGAGCAGCAGACACTAGAGTCTCCTGCTGACAGGTCCCAGCCCCCAGGTTGGTTTCTGCTACAACAGCACCACCTTGCTGGGTCTGAGTCCTCTCCAGCCAGTTCCTGGTGCCTCCTCCACCTCGCAGGGTTAAACAGTCACAGCGTCATCATCACCAGCTCTTAAATTCACTGCAGATGGGCCCAGGTGGGAGAGGAGCATTTCCCAGCCTGTGGCAGCCGTACCTGGTTCCAGTTTGACCTGAAAGATCCTGGGTTTGGTTTCAGGTCGCCACAGGAAATTGTACCCAGAGAATTTCAGGGGAGCTGGACTGGGGCATGGGGCAGAGGCTGGCTCAGAGCCACCTCCATGGCTCAGCACTGGAGACAGTCGGGAGCAGGACGAGGAGCCTTTGGCTAGGGGTGACACGTTACATGTGACCTCGGCACACAAGCAGGAACCAAGCGCTAAAGCCTGACCTTAGGCTCGCCACAAAAATTCATCCTGTGTTGTTGGCCAATTATCAGCAATCTGAGGAGGAACGTGGCTATTTGCATATTATGGACATAACTCTGCTCTATAAATACTATTTTTAATAGAACTTTCTTTCTTTTTCTACCTTTTTTTCCTTTTGAACAGACTGATTCCACACCACGTGCGTGAAGCCGAGCTCAGCAAAGCTTTGCTGGCCACCAGCAGCCACTTGCGTGATGCTCGGTGCCAAGGTGACACCTACCATAGTTCTCAGAGGAGGACACGTAGGTCAGGATGAGGAGAGCGAAGTTCTCGAGGAGGTTGAGCAGCAGGTTGCAGTGGCACAAGCGCAGGTAGCGGGGGTGCGAGCAGGGGCAGCTCTGGTAGTGGTTCCAGTAGGCTACGGCCACCAGGAAGCGGGGAGCCGAGTGGAGGCCGATGCAGAGGCGCCAGACGTAGCGCTGGGGGGTCTCTCCCCCGATCGCAGCGCTGATGGAGGGGAGATAGTTTGGGACCTGGAAGGAACACCATGGCTCGTGAGGAGAGGCAAAGGGAGCGACTCTTGTTGTATTTACAGCTCTCCAAGACACTAAAAATGGTGGGGGTTTGTTCTAAAGAAGCTTATTCCTCTTTCAAAAGCCAGGGAATGTAATGTGACAGCAATGCTGGTTCATCCCCCAGGCCCCCAAAGCTACCAGCCCCACCAGGACAGTCCCCAGGCTCTGCTCAAGTCTCGTAGCTTCATCGTCCTGACGTTTCTTCCTTCCCTTTGCTGCGTTGTAGCCCCCCACACATTCTCTGTCCCCAGGTTTGAGAAGAGAGGGGTGGAGGGAGCAGGGTTCTGTTTGCCCAGCTCTGATGGAGAGAGTTGATAGCAACAGCAGGCAAAGATGACGTTCAGGAGGAACATAAAAGCAGGAAAACCATCACTGCGGCCCTGGAGGAACTCCTGAATTCCAGAGTTTCAGAGCTCAGGGCCTTCCCGAGCCAGCCAGGATCACTATGTGCTGGGTAATTCACTCTTCCATGATCCTGCTCGGTCTCTCCTGGGCCCACACAGAGCTGTGCACTCGCAGTGTCCCATGGAGAGGCTTCCCGCAGCAGCTGCTCTCAAGGCAGCCAAGAAGGAGCTGGTTCCTTTAGCAGAACCTGCCACCTCCATATGACGTCCCAGACTTCTCATACTGGCAGAGGGGGGCAATGAATCCCTGCCTGCTCTCTCCGTGCCAGCCATCACCTCACAGGTCTCTGTCCTGCCTCTCCCAGCTCTTAGCCCATCATCTCTTCCTGTGTACAGCTGAAAAGCCCTCATGTCACCTCACCACTCTGGGAACAGGAGCTGTGTGACACCCCTGAGCATCACAGTCACAGAATCGTTGAGGTTGGAAAAGCTCTTTCAGATCCTCCAGTCCACCCGTTCCCCCAGCACTGCCAGGGCCCCACTAACCCCTGGACCTCAGCACCACCTCCACACCGCTGGCAAACCCCTCCAGCCATGGGCACTCCACCACTGCCCTGGGCAGCCTGGCACACGCCTGCTCAACCCCAACGAGCAACAAATGGCTCCTCGGGGACAACCTCAACCTCCCCTGCAACAACTGCAGGACGGTTCCTCTTGTCCTGGTGCCTGTTCCTGGGGAGCAGACACCAACCCCTGCCTCACTCCAACCTCCCATAAGGGAGTTGTAGAGAGCCAGAAGGTCTCCCTGGAGCCTCCTTTGCTCCAGGATCAACCCTCCCAGGTCCCTCAGCTGCTCCTCAGCGCACTTGTGCTCCAGACCCTGCTCCAGCTTCGTTGCCCTTCTCTGGACACAGTTTCTTTGGGGCAGGGTGTCCCTGCCCCTGAGGCATGCACTGGGTCCACACATCACTTCAAGCTGCCCTGGTGCTCTGTTGCTCACCAGCCTTGCCCGCCCTGCTCCAGCATCTTGACATTGCCATCAGCCCGTGTCCCCCACTGCACACAGGCACGAGGAATGACACAGACCCAGTAAAGCCCTGGGCTCGTCTCCTGCCAGTGTCAGAATGACCACTTCCTTCTGCCCTCTGCTCCCAGCCTGTAACTGGCGGCTCATGCCGTCACTGCTAGAAAGCTCTCAGGAGGAACCCACTCTCATCCCTTCTGGAAATGCAGGAGGTTTCTCTCAGCCCGAGCTCCCCAGGCATGTGCTTGAGAGTCCTGTGAACTCCAGGAGATCTGAGGGGCAGCAACTCCTTCTATACACATCTTCTTTTACAAAAGCTGGGATAACTCCCACAGGACACTGTATTTACCAGGAGCTTCACTGGTTTAATTCCTTATCACCATCACCACCAGACACCAGCCTGACCAGTCCATACTTCCCCAGGCCCCTTTTAAACAGCCAAAACCTCAGTCCCAAGGAATCATGATTACAATGAAATAAAGCAACTTGTCTAAGACCCCGTAACTCTTCTGGTGGAAAGCCCCAAAGAAGAGCGGAGCCCTGTCACCTGCCCCGGCCAAGCAGCCACTGCTACCTTGGTGGACTCAGAGAGTCGCTTACCCCGCAGTGGGTCGCTGTCGTCTCCTGGAAATGGAAGAGCAGAGACCAGATCACACAGAACAGGAAACCAAAGAGTGGGCAAAACACGGTCCCAACAGCCAGCGTGGTGAAACGGAGCCGGAAGAGGATGCCGTCTCGATCCAGGGGCAGCGGAACCTGTAACATCGTGATGGACCTGGGAAGAAACGAAGGAGCCAGCAGTTGAAGGGGATTCTCTGTCCTCCCGCCAAGTCCGGCCCCAAACTGCCCCAGGCAGGATGCACATGGGTGGTGGGCAGGGAAGCACCGGTCTGGGGATGGAGTAAGCCCCAGACTCACATACAGAGTGAGCAGGGTCAGAGGAGCGGCCTGTGGGCAGCGGGACAGCCCGCACTATGCTGCAGACCTCAGCCCGATCCGGCTGGAAAGGCACGTGAGCTCTTGTCAGCGGGGCTTGTCCATCCAGACCATTCCCGG